>NC_057807.1:514353149-514353409 GCF_018294505.1 Triticum aestivum
GAAGAAGAGGAAGAAGAAGAGGAAGAAGAAGAGGAAGAAGAAGAAGAGGAAGAAGAAGAGGAGGAAGAAGAGGAAGAAGAAGAAGAAGAAGAAGAAGAAGAAGAAGAAGAAGAAGAAGAAGAAGAAGAAGAAGAAGAAGAAGAAGAAGAAGAAGAAGAAGAAGAAGAAGAAGAAGAAGAAGAAGAAGAAGAAGAAGAAGAAGAAGAAGAAGAAGAAGAAGAAGAAGAAGAAGAAGAAGAAGAAGAAGAAGAAGAAGAAGA
>NC_057807.1:514653419-514749535 GCF_018294505.1 Triticum aestivum
TTCTCCGGCAGCATGTGTTTGTCCATGCAAATTTGTGTTTTCAAAACGCCTCCCATATAGGAGTATAATTTGGCATAATGGAGGAACAGGCATTGCAAAACAGAAAGTATCCAAGTGATGTAAAAACACGATTGCTGGCAGAACCTAACGAAGACTACGCACGATCAACGACAATGTATATACCAAGTTAATCAAGTAGCTAGCTAGCGCCCAGCGTCCAGCCCGGCAGTTTTGTAGTATTTACTGGACGAACAAAGGGAGCCAATCATGGCGCAAAAGCATCTGCCAAAGGTTTATCTTCTCCAGGAAGAACGAATCTTGAGCATCGTTCCTCCGTTTCTTATTCAGATTCGCTGGCATCCGCAATCCGCAGAAATGCAGGGGCGGTCGCGCAACGCCCCCCCCCCCCCCCCCCCCCCCCCCCCTTGCTTCATGAGCTCGCAACGCCGCTCGCTGAAGCAAAGGCACGCCTTCCAGGAAGGTTCTTCCTGTCGATCTCCCTCTGCAAGGAGAGCGTGCATGTATCAGCAGATCAACTCAACATGAGCTAATACAAAACTTGGTTCTCGAAACATGCGAGTATTGCATTTGCTTATTTGTATGATGAATAGCTGCATGTACATTCGCACAAAGGAATAGACACAGGCGTCGGTTTGTTGTGATTTGTGACTGCACAAGCGCTTACGAACCGCTGCTCGATGAGTTAATTCCCTCGCGTGTAAAGTTTCGAAGCCTTCAGCGAACTAACAAGGATGGTTTTCAGCCGCAGGTTTGGTCTAAGGTAGGCGATTGGGCTGGCGCGGAATGCCCTCTTCCCAGAGAGACCTGATGAATGGTGGTGGCTACATGCAAGAAGAGGGCCCCAGAAAAACTGAAGGAGGACTTTGACACCATGGTGATTCTGGTACGCAGGAGGATATGGAAAGAGAGGAAATGGTTATTCTTAAGGAGGTTGACTGCAAGTCAAGTCAAGGTAAGAGGACGCCGTTTGCTGTTGCCCTCAATCAGGAACTTTAAATGTAGGGACAAGAATTTCTCTTTCTGATAGCCTCATGGTTGACTCGCTTTTTCAGCATGCAATTACTAGTAGTATCTTTCTTCAGAGAAGTACTGGTTGGCTGGCCTAAGCAAAGCCACAGAATCCTACTACCTTTCTTCAGATATAAATACTGGTTGACTGGCTTACCGAAGCCACAGAACAACAACCCCCTTCCCAAACCCAGACATCCTCCATCCATGGATGCAGCTGCAGTCTCCTGTTGGCTCCTGCTTGTGCTAGCCACCAGGCCCACCACGGCCGCCTCCTCCTCTGTCTATGCACAAGAAGCCGGCAGTGGGTGCTTCACAGATGAGAGGGATGCGCTGCTCTCATTTCGAGCCGGCATCAGAAAAGATCCGCAGGGCCTCCTCGCCTCGTGGAGTGGCCAGGACTGCTGCCTCTGGGGCGGCGTCAGGTGCAGCAACACAACAGGCCATGTTGTCGAGCTCAACCTCCGCAACAGTTTCTTCTTGGATGATCTGTTCGCTCCCGTGTTCTCCAACAACTCTCATGGGATGCGTGGAGAGATAAGTTCTTCCTTGCTTGTTCTGCGTCATTTGGAGCACCTAGATCTCAGTGGGAACTATCTTGGGGGAGTAGGCGTGCCGATACCAAGATTCTTGGGCTCTCTCCCGAGCTTGGTATATCTCAACCTCTCCTCCATGGATTTCGACGGGAAGGTGCCCCCTCAACTTGGCAACCTCTCCAGGTTACTATATCTTGACCTCAACAACATTTGGAATCCTAATGTGCATTATGCTGATGATAATATATTGCATGCTGAGGATATATCGTGGTTACCACGTCTTCCTTCGCTAAGGTTTCTCGACATGAGTGGTGTGAATCTCACCGCTGTTGGCAACTGGGTTCAAGTGCTTAGCATGCTTTCTAATCTGAGAGCACTTCGTCTTTCTGAATGTTATCTTATCTTTCCACACACACCTATTCTGCATTCTAACCTCACATCACTTGAGATGCTTGATCTAACAGAAAACGGGGTTGACACCTTGAATCCAACCTACTGGTTCTGGGATGTTGGCACCATCAGGCATCTTGATCTCACGAATAACATAATTTCTGAACCTTTTCTGGATGCAATGGGAAATATGACCTCCCTTGAGGTACTTAAACTTGGAGGCAATTACCTCACAGGTGTAAGAACCGAAATGCTGAACAATCTGTGCAATTTGAGAGTGCTAACACTGTGGTCAAATCCGATCAACCAAGACATTTCAGAAGTTTTGAAGGGGTTGCCTCAGTGCGCATGGAGTAAGATAGAGTTGCTAGATCTATCTTGTACCAATATCAGTGGGGAAATTCCAAAGTGGATTAACCAATGGACTAATTTGAGCATTCTTCAACTCTCTTCAAATAGGCTTGTAGGATCAATACCTATTGAAATTGGTATGCTCAGCAAACTCAACCAGTTGTATCTCGATGGTAATCAGTTAAATGGCTCTATATCGGAGGAACATTTCGCCAGTTCAGTGAATTTGGAGGAACTGGACTTGTCTTACAACTCCCTACACATGATGATCAACTCGCACTGGATTCCTCCCTTTAAACTGCATCTGGCTTATTTCCCTCGGAGCGAAGTTGGACCTCAGTTTCCTTTGTGGCTTAAAGGGCAGAGCAACATTACTAATCTTGACATTTCTGATGCAAGCATAGTTGATCATCTCCCAGATTGGTTTTGGACTGTATTTTCAAATGTTCAATATTTGAACATCTCTTGTAATCAGATCAGTGGCAGGTTACCAAGGACACTTGAATTTATGCCTTCTGCTCTAATATTTGACCTCAACTCCAATAACCTCACTGGTACTCTACCGCACCTACCAAGGCATTTGATAGAGCTTGACATTTCCAGAAACTCTTTATCAGGGCCACTACCGCAACAATTTTGGGCTCCATCCCTCATGGATTTATTCTGAGAATAGTATCAATGGCACTATACCACCATATATTTGTCAGTTGCAGTTACTGCAAGTTCTGGACCTCGCAAAGAACTGTCTTGTAGGACAATTTCCCCTCTGTCCAGAGGTATCCGAAGGAAGATTCATTAAAGCTATAATTTTAAATGAAAACAACCTTTCTGGTGAATTCCCTTCATTCTTACAGAGCTGCCCAGAGTTGATTCTACTTGATCTTGCCAATAACAAATTTGATGGAGAGTTACCAACATGGATAGCCAAGAAATTGCCAGATTTGTCTTATCTCCGGCTGCGGCATAATGTGTTTTCTGGTTCTATTCCAATTGAGGTCACACACCTTGGATACCTGCAATACTTGGACCTTGCAGATAACAGAATATCAGGATCAATACCTCATACATTGGGTAACTTGAAAGCTATGGTTGAGGATCAGACACAATCACAAGGTAACCCTTTAACGTGGAGCTACGAAAGGCCAGCAAACCCTGACACGTACGCTGGAGCAAAATATGATGATAGCTTAGAAGTGGTAATGAAAGGTCAATACCTTGATTACACTAGCAACATCATTTATATGGTTGGTCTTGACTTGTCCTGCAACAATTTAGTTGGAGATATTCCAGCTGAAATAACATCTCTAGTTAATCTGAAGAACCTGAACATCTCCTATAATCGGTTGTCCGGTAAGATCCCAGAGAATATTGGCTTTCTTGGATCATTGGAGTCTCTCGACCTGTCATGCAATGAACTCTCTGGAGAAATTCCTTCTGGTTTCTCAGACATGACAATGTTAAGCAAGATGAACCTGTCATACAATAATCTATCAGGAAGAATTCCCACCGGGAATCAGCTCCAGACGCTCATTGATCCAAATTCATCGTACATCGGCAACAAATACCTTTGTGGGCCTCCTCTTTCGAGGAACTGTTCAGGGCCTAAGGTATTTGGAGGGGATCTTGACAAGCATCAAGTAGAGGCGAGGTTTTTCTATCTTGGCCTGGCTGCAGGATTTATCCTTGGTCTTTGGGTGGTCTTTGTTCTCTTTTTATTTTGTAAGAGCAGAGTTACTTGTTTCCAACTGTTTGACAAGCTAGCGCGTGCTATACAAGCATTCATGGCCTGAAATTCTTCAAGCTGCCATGGAATTTTTCTGTTCCGAAGACAGAACCCTAATCAGCATTGTATCGTCATGTATTTTCTATTCTTCTTTACAACTTTGCTCTTTAATTGGCTGTACCGTACTATTTGATTCGGGGACCTTCCTTCAGTACTCTCTTTTTATAATCTACACCAAGAGATCAACTCTAGAGGGTTGCTACTACTGTAATGCACCATTGTAATGAGGATCCACCATCACGGATTGTTATAGATAAACATGGTATTTTCTCATCGTTGAGGGTGAAATAATTGCTTGCGTAGTTGATTCTGACTGCTGAGTGAGGTGTCTGCACGGAGTAGTGGAGTACTAAATGGGAAGGCACGCTTCGCTGCGGCTCCACTGCAGGTGTTTGTTATTTGTGTTAATTAATTATCAGCTCCACTGCAAGTGGATCAGGTACAGTGCTTGTGTTTTTGTTTGCCGTCGTAGATTGTATATGCAGAAGGCCTGTTAAGTAGGTCGTCTGTGTATGGAATGAGCTAATGGGTACACAGCAAATGCAAAGAAATTTGGGCCTTCGATTTACAATACACAGGAGAAGATCAATCTGGTTTTTTTTCCTCAACTACAGACTTAGCCAAGGACCGGACTACATAGTTGCAAAGTGGTCTATCATGTAAGGAGGTCTATCAAGTTGCATAGCAGTCTATCATGTGAGGAGGTGTATCACAACCTACTATAATATTCGCAGTGCAGTAAAATTTGGTAGTTAGTGTAGAAAAGGACAGCTTCATCTGAACTAGGTATGGTGTAGAAACTAGAAACTCTAACTAATCTGCTCTAAAAATTGAAAACACAATGAAGAATATTATGGAAGTTAGTATGCATAAACACATATTTTATTTTATTAATTATCTTTCCTGTTGAAGTAGTTAACATGCATGTACACTTGAACATAAAGCTAGCTATGTAGCAAGTTCAGTGAAAGTATCCAACCAAGGACAGAATTCCTCCATGTGAAAATTATAAGATACAAATAGATGCTTAAGAATACAAGGGAAGAAATTTAGATCTTCACTGATTTCTACAGTAAAACAACTAAAGAGAGTGTTCATAGGTAAGAAACTAGAAAAGTAATAGTCATGCATCTGATGGAAAACTAAGAAATACAGTAGTTCAACAAGTTTCGCTATGTTTACAGAATGAGAATATAATGTACCCTTGTTTCACCTTGTATATTGTAGGGTGAAAAGTCAAGTTATGGAATAATGTTACATAACATAAATATTACTCACCTACACTCTGTAGCCGTCCATGGATTTCTGGAGGTACCTAGCAGCTGATTATGTGGTATTAGGGACTAGAAGTTCAGGTATTCTGGTCAATATAATATAAACTGGAATATGATTGAATCCTTCTAGCTAACTACTTCTCCCTCCTTTCCACCTATGGATAACTAGTAAGCAAATCTTGTATGTTATCCACTTTGCTCTCAATAAAGAAAAGTTTTCACCCTTCTTTACTTTGAGACATTTTTCGAACACCCTCTTCTGAAATGATTCATTATCCCACAATCCTCCACATGGCAGTGGAAAATGCCATGGCCTTCCACGGAATTGTAATGATGGAAACATGGACCAGAAATAAGAATATGGTCTAGTCTAGAACTGTAATTGTACTCTCCAGCTCCAACTTTTTGATTAAAGCAAGTATTAGTGCCCTCTCTGCATAAAAAATGCAGCCAGCTTACAGTACGGTGTTAGCAAGTAATTTTCCTGGAGCCTACAACATGTGTAAGTGTGTAGCTATTATAAAGATGGAAACTCATTGCTGAAGTAAAGGGTATGGTGTGATTTCCATCTCTAGAGATGAGGAATCAGCACTATAGTAAGCGAGGTGTGCATAAGTAGCCGCAAGATCTTGTAAAATAATAGCCTAAACCAATGCGTTCTTCATCATCTTCTACAACAGCTGGGCCATATGTATTAAACAGAACTACGGAAGTGGTTCATTACATATCATCCCGATCCCATACACTGTAGACACTGTTTATTACTCCCTCCGACCGAAAAAGCTTGTCCCTCAAATGGATGTATCTAGCATCAAGTTAGTGCTAGATACATCCATTTGAGGGACAAGCTTTTTCGGACGGAGGGAGTACCTCCTAATCCTGCTGTCCAAATAAGCTCAAAATTCCGCAGATCACTACCCAAGACATGTAGTATTTACTGAAAATGTTTCTGGATCTTTTGAAAAATATCTTCTAAACTAAATCTGAATATGTCAAGCAAAATAGCCAGATTCTGGTAATCCTTTTGTCCAAATAAGCTCAAATTTTCCCAGATTATTACTGGAAAGATGTGGTATTTACTGGATTTTTTCTGATATTTTTATTAAATATCAATTTTTTAACCAAAATTTGAATCTGGCTAGCAAAATGGCCATTATCTGCTAATTCTTTTGTCCAAATAAGCTCAAAATTTCCCAGATATTATTGGAAACTTACTGGAACTTTGCTGAATTTTTTGAAAAATATCAAATTTTGAACTAAAAATTTGGTATTGCCAATTTAAACAGCCAATATCTGCCAAACATGTGCTCAAAATGAAATGAATTCTTTTGAGCCCAATACTAGTAACATATTTGACCATACCACAAAGTTTCATACAGTTTACACACAATACATCAAGTAGTAGAGAAGCAACAATTAAAAGACCAAAACAATGATATGGTGTTGTTTCTTACTAATGCTATGGTAGAACCCCTCCAAAACATAATATAGAAATGTATGCCCAAGTGACCAGACGCAAGCCATCTGTCCAATACTCCAATTTAACACAATTTTTAGTGGTATAATAGCAAGGCATCCACGGTTGACTATTAACACTACCAAAACTGACATATACCTCTAAATCACATTAAACTCATGAGGCAAATGTCCTTTATGATCCCTCATTTTCTGGAATTCTATCATGATTTGATCATCATGAATGCTTCATTGCTTCTGAATATCTCTTTATCGCAGTAGCACGCCATTAAATCATTTAGACACTCATTTGATACCTCATTGTGCAAATCTGTCTCGATGATCTTCATTACCGAAAATATTCACTCAACTGGTGCAGTTGCCATAGGATTAGGAAGAATCAGCGCCAACTCAATGAGGCGATATACCAACCAGAAAGATGTGTGTTTCCTTGTTTGAACCATCAATCGAGCAAGTGTGGACATATCTCGGCATCCATTAAATTCCTCACTTCTCCTAATGTTCATAAGGAATCTTGGAAGGTCAAATCTTAGCAACAACCGGTCAGCTTTTGTAAAGTCCTCAGCATAAATTTCAGCAAGCCGAATTAGTTTGTCAACATTAAACTTTGAGAAGTTGTTTGCTGATTAAGACAAGACATACAATCCAATAAACTCGGTGGAAACTTCAGTGAATCGATGATTCATCTCAGTGATAGTTGCATCAATGGCAACATTGAATATGCTAACCTTGTAATAGTGAAGTCGAGTCACCTTATTCTTAGTGCGAACGGATTGACCCATAGCTCCAACAAGATCATCCATATTTGGCACATCAATGTCATGTGCCTCACAAAAGCTCTTGGCTTGGCTGAATAAAGACTCCCACCCATTGTCCCTCATGTCTTGCAAGCATTCTTTCACATCTAAGATCAAATGCATGGCTTTCTTTGCAAAGCTTGTGATAGATAATTTGTGGTGTTGAACAAGTTTATTGAGAAAAACATGATGACCACAAATTCAAAGCATTCCATCTTAATAAGCAAACCTGAAGCTCCACCTTGACAAGCGTGTTCCCGAGCATCAACCACTACAATTCCTAGCACATCCACCACAGCATTCCACATTGTGAATATGCGAAGCAAGGTTCTAAGATGTGAGCCCCAACGAGTATCTCCTTGTCTTGTTAGGCTAGATTCTTGATCCAACCAGGTTCCGGATGAAATCTTTCCATTCTCCATCAAATCTAACAATTCGTCTTGATGTTTGGCCAGTAATGCATCTTTCCTCTTGCAAGATGAACGCACTTGAGTCACTATAAGTGGGATATAGTTGAAGAAATCAGCAATAGCAGGACTACATTGAGCAACATTGACAACCACCAACAGCAACTGGTGAGCAAAGTAATGAACATAAAATGCATATGGAGCTTCATCTCTAACCAATTTTTGCAAACCATTGAATTCTCCTCTCATATTTGAAGCCCCATCATAACCCTGTCCACGTAGCCTAGAAATCTGCAAACCATGATAATCCAACACATCAACCAAAGCTTCTTTAATTCCAGCAGATGTACAATCGTTGATGTGCTTAGTTGCAAGGAACCTTTCCTGAAGCTCCCCATGGTCATCAAGAAATCTACATGCATCAAGAAATCAGATTAGTGAACATTATTAGTACATTATAAAAAGCACTAAAAATGGCATGCATTACCTCACAGTCACTGCCATTTGCTCTTCTACTCAGCAATATCTAGCCTCATCAATAAGGATTGAGAAGTTCTTATCTCCAATGTCATTCTTAATAACTTGACTTGGATGGAATTCTAATATGTGCTGCCTTGGTCGGTTTGTACTCTCATCAGATGTGGTACCATTGATCTCCTCATTTGGGGGTTCAGCTTCAGGAGGAGGCATTGTGCTCACAGCAACTAAGGGGAGGGGATTTGCAGTCACATTAGCTGGGGCAAGTTTAGGTTCAACATTGGCAGGGGGAGGAGTAACTGAACTGCTTGCATAAAAATCATGCATGTTCGTAGTCTTTCTCTTCATTTCTAAATCTGCAAGCAAATTGTAATTGACACTAAATCAGTTAGCAGTTCACGAACTAGCAAACATACTGTAATCGACACTGAATGAACTAAAGAAAGCAATAGAAGCAAATAATCTGGGAATTAAACCTCGGCGTCCCTCCAAGGCTCCAACGGCCGATGCGCTGGATGCGGCGACTGGTTGCGACCTCCTCCCTCCGGCACGGGGCGCGTGGCGGCGTGCGCCTGTGTGAGCGAGCCGAACCCCAGCTCCGGACGGCCGGCGCCTCCGCTTCTGCCAGCCAACCAAAGCACTGCAGCCAACGAGTGTTGCCGCTGCTGTCTGGCGCCTGCGATGCTGCGGGGCTCCTGCACGCTGCCGTCCGCGCGCGCACTGAGGAGCGCCTGCATGCACGTGGGCAAGCGGGGGAGAGCGGAGGAGGCTGCCGCTGCCTAGGGTAGGGGCGGCGGGGCGGGGCGGCGGCGCGTCTCTGTGGCTGCGAACGAGCTCTGAACTGACGAGAGGAGCGAGACCCTTTTTTTTTAGTGGAGGAAGAGGAGCGAGACCAGGACGAAGCGCTGTGTGTGCTGGGCTGCTTTTTTCGGCTTTGATTCTTAGAAGTTGGGCTACGTCATAGGTGGGCTGGAGACTGGGAAGTTGGGCTATGTCATCTCCAGGGAAGGAGGTGTTGGTTAAGGCTGTGATTCTTAGAAGTTGGGCTACGTCATAGGTGGGCTGGAGACTGGGAAGTTGGGCTATGTCATCTCCAGGGAAGGAGGTGTTAGTTAAGGCTGTGGCACAAGCAATACCAGTGTTCTCGATGTTTTGTTTCAAACTGCCAAGAGGGCTTTGTGAGCATTTGAACATGTTGATTAGAAAATTTTGATGGGGAAGTAAGAATGGGCAATGCAAACCACATTGGGTTTCATGGAAGGCAATGACTCAGCCCAAGAGCATGGAAGGACTTGGCTTCAAAGACTTTGAGCTTTTTAACCTAGCGATGCTGGCTAGACAGGTATGGCGCATGCTTCAGGATCCTGCTTCCCTCAGTGCGCGGATTGTGAAGAGCATATATCATCCAAACACAACCATCTTGGACGCCTCTCTTGGAAGCCACCCGAGCCAGATCTGGAGAGCACTAATAGAGGGACGCGACACATTGAAGCTTGGTCTTATCAAGCGGATTGGAAATGGTGAAAGCAACGACATATGGTTGGACAACTGGCTACCTAGGAAGGAAATGATGCGACCATACGGGTGCATGGCCAACATACCCCCCACCACAGTATCGGAGTTGATAGATCATACCAATGCAACTTGGAACAAACCTAAGATAGATGCCACTTTCTTTGCGTTTGATGCCAGGCTGATCCTGACCATACCGCTGTGCACAACACCCATGGAGGACTTCTGGAGTTGGGCACATGAAAGGACGGGCTTGTTCACGGTGCAATCGGCATATAATATGCTAGTGGCAACAAGGCAGAGGAGAGAAGCTTGGCTAGAAGGTACCTCGGGATCGTCAACAACGCAAATAGACTCCAGCTCGTGGAAGATGCTTTGGAAGACTGAGGTCCCATCCAAAGTGCGTATGTTCTTGTGGAGATTATCAAAGCAATCATTGCCAACTGAAGATGTCCAGGAGCATCGTAAGATGTCGACGACCAGCAATTGTGGCTTTTGCGGCGCTGAGGACTCATGGCGCTATTCTCTTCTAGAATGCACCATCTCTAGGTGTACCTGGGCGCTAGTTGACGAGGATTTGGTTGCGCCTTGGTGGCTACGAGTGAGAACCGTGCCAAGAGCTGGCTCTTCAACTTATTCGGGTCCCTCTCTCACGATCAGTTCACCATCGTGGCGGTGACACTGTGGGCAGTGTGGACTTCTCGGAGGAAGGCAATACACGAAGGTATATTTCAAACACCACATGCGATAACAGCTTTGTCAAGAGGTACATACAAGATCTCCAAGTTCTATGCAAGCCAAAGAAGCAACACAATGTGGTGACGACTAGGAGGCGAGTGCGCAGGAAACCCAAGGCACCCCCGCCGAACGTCGCCAAGATTCATGTTGACGCGGGAGTCCGGAGACAGCGAGAAGGATCGGCAGTGGCGATTTGCCGTGACAGCCAGGGCGCCTTCCTAGGCAGCTCAGCACTTGTGGTCGAAGGAGTATGGGACGCTCCTACGCTCGAAGCTATAGCATGCCATGAGGCAATGGCATTGGCAGAAGACCTCAACCAGCACCACTACGTAGTGGCCTCCGACTGCAAACAGGTGATCGAAGACATAGCTTCAGGAAACCATGGGGAGTATATGGAGTTATAATCAGAGAAATCCGACTAAGATCACCACCAAACTGTAGATTTACTTTTGAAAATCGTGAGGCGAATGTTGAAGCCCACAAGTTAGCTAAATTTGCTTTGTCTTTACTTCCTGGGCGTCATGTGTGGCTTAGCTAGCCGCATGACCAAACTTGTATCCCACATTATGTGGAGTTTGAGTAATAAAGGCTTTACCCCTAAAAAAATGTAGAGAAGCCATTGCTTTGGTGGAGGACTTTTTTTTTGCCAAGAGCTTTGGTGGAGGACTTGCATACAATAAATGTTGCAACGGACTGTCTGAGAGTCGTCGATGAGCTTGGAGATGTCACACATTTTGACTCCCTACTGTATGGTTCTCACTTCTCAGGGATATTCAGACCATGGCACGACACTACAGGAAGTCTCCTTTGGACAGAACAGCGTGAGTCCAATGGTGAACCACATAGAGTAGCAAAGCTGGCAACTTATTTAGATGTGGGTAGACATGTCTGGCTGGATTTAGCACCAGATTACCTTTGTATCCCTCGACTTTTGAACTTTGAATAATTTGCATGCCGTTACTAACAAAAGAATAGTACTTTCAAAAAAAATACTGAAAGAAATCACAGAAATCTGAATTTTGGGATATCGATTTTAGTCAACCATTCTACTCGTGTGTTAAATTTCTTGAAGGAATGACATCGGGGTATTCTAGAGTGAAGAAAATACAATCCGACATTACTATTCCTTCAAATAGTATTTTTGAATATAGAAAATATTTCTTTTCAGAATACCATGGGTGTCATTTCTTACTGAAACTTTATACTCGAGTAGAATGGTTGACCATGTATACTAAAAAAGGATTCCAATTTTTTATTTTGATTTTCTAGTATTTTTCTTGAATTTACTATTTATAACGGGTGCATGTGGAACCATGTCCCAAAAATTCTTGTATGTCTCGTCTCTTGTTTTTTGCCTTCTGCTCAAAAGAAATCATGTTACTTCGCCTTTCTCTCAAAAGAAATCTTGTTATTTCACCAGGACCTTCCTCGGCATTTCAAGAACAAAAAAAACATTTTGAAAAACAAAAAAAAATCACCAATGATTTCACTTTCTTTCAGCTGTTACTGGCAAATGTTGATGCTACCCGAAAAAAGCACTGCACCCACAATGATTAAATTTATCGACTATATATGTTTAAGTTGAAATTTATCGACAATTTCCTTTTGCGGGTGAAATTTATCAACAATTTGGGATGAAGAATTCAGAAGGACTTAATCAACAGAATATCACATATATAGAAGACAAAAAAATCATCCCGACAAGGAATTTACAAGACCAAAGTCCAAAAGCAGCTGAACAAAAAAACATTTCTGTAACTAAAACGTCAGGCGCCTTTGTTCCCTAAATAGTTCTGTCAGAATTATATGATGTCAGAATTTGCGCCTAGTTCGGTAACTAAAATTGTAGAGAAAAATATTCATAGAAATTTTCTGAATTCTTGCTCGAGTTCCAAAGAAAATTTCCGCCGACGCGAAGTTTTTGACAAAAAAAAAGAAAAAAATACTTATCTTTATGCTGCAATCATCAAACAGGAGGCTCTAGTGTGAAATGGTGTGCTCGTCGCCTTCCGGCTCCCCACTTTGTCCGATTCCTACCTCGACCGCCCCCGTATGGCCGTATGATTGGCGTTGGCGACGTCCCCGGCCGCTAACATCGCCGTCTTCCCCGGCACCGTCGATCCGGTAGTAGGAGTAGTACACCATTCCGTGCCCACGCAGGCGAAGGCGACACCATTCCGTGCCCACGCAGGTGCACTCATCAAGTGCAGGCAGCACATTTAAAAATGGAAACGTGCTCGCATGCAGCTGCTGGCCGATCGGAGAGGAGAGAGGAACAGATCAACGGGCCGCTTTGCCGGCCCGGTCGTCCGCTGGCATCATGTCCGCCCGCCATCTTGACCCCGGAAGTCTGTTTCTACTGCTCGGCCCGGACCAGACGTTAATTTAGGTGCTGGTAAAATGGTCGATGCTTCCACGTCAAAATTAGGAATGGTACCAACTAAATAAAAAAATAACCAGAATGTTCGATGCTCCAGCTCCAGTAATTGTGACTCTGGATTGGGCCGCGCCGCGCTGTCGAACACATCAAGATGTCAATAACAACGATGGGATGGTAAATCAGCGATCGAACCCAACCAAAGATGAACAGTGAAATAATTAGTGACGGTATAATCGCGTTTTGTTTACCTGCAATGGACAGGATCGAGCCGAGGTCTAGAAGATTGCCTCATCTCGTTGACTAATCCTTGGCTATTATTCTGGTACGAGCATTTCAGCTGTCGGGTGGCGTTGCGTCTGCCCGTTTGATTTGTCTCTGTCTACTCGGTACCTTTCAGCGGTCGTTCGGTGCTCCATCGAGGCACAACTTGCGTCGATCATTTTCGTCTTTTTTTTCTTTCCGAATAGATCCTTTTCGTCTTCTTACGGTGGCGTACGTGCGTACCCGCGCCCTACGTCCAAAAAAGAGTGAGGGGTAGAGGATCGAGTAGCTTCAAATGCAACCGTCGGCTGATGCTACAAAACGAGGTGCGGGGGTTCTCTGCTGGATGACACACGAAGAAATTACTGGCTGCTTGGTATGGTAAAAATTAGCGCTACTTCCTCACACAAGGCATAGTTAGTACTTCCTCACACAAGGCATAGTTAGTAATAAAAACGTTTTGTTTGTGTTGTACTACCTACATAAAACCGGAGGGGCCAATGTCACGTCTCAACCGAAGAGATCTGAAATACAGTATTATTTGCCTCATGGTTGACTAATCTCTCGATATCCTAGTACGGTGAGCATTCGGTTGGGTTGCGTCGTGTTGCCCTAGCTTGGCCATTGTCGCTGTCTGCCAATAAGTTGGGGCGAACGACGCGTCACTAGACACACGCTTGCATCGATCCCTTACATTCTCGCGGGCATGCCTGGATTAAACAAGGTTTCGGCTGTCTGATGCGTGCAAACCGCAAACACGGCCGCTTTGCGACGTCCCAGAAATGAGAGGAATTGCTTCCAATGCAACCGTCGTCGACGTGGACCTGCCAACAAACCGATCTGGACTCTTTTTTGTCCTTGGATTTACTCACAAATTCACGCTCGCCCAACGGCAAGAAAACGGTGCAGAGCTCGTACGTAGACGGTAGGCCTAGCTAGAAAGGGTCTGAGCGACCAGATCGATAAACACCTGGAGTTTTCTCTGCTTTGTCGAATGTTTGTTGGGTCTTCTCTCTCTGAAGATTCAATGGCTACCGGTAGTCGTATTCTCTTTTTTTTCGGAAAAGGAGGCAATTGTGGCACTGGATCACCTGCAAGATGCTGTCACCTACTGTTTGATTACTTGTTATCCCCTCCATAACCTTCCTACCATCCACTCGATTTCGATGGGAAAGGCATCAGTTTCTCCACACGATAATCGGAGGAGCATATGGACCTGGTGTACCTGACTAAAGTCAGATCTAATTTAAGTTTGAAGATAGAATACTCCTAGTAAATTAACAAGGAACATACCAAACACAGGCAATCGACCACTATAATCATGCAACAACTTACTTTGGTTTTATACCGGGAAATTATTGCTCTTTTTTGGATGGTGTTTTGAGTATAGAACTGATAACAAATCCTTGACCAATTGCAGAGAGGCAGGTCGTGGCGTGGTCTTTCAATCAAATCTCCAAAAAACAACATTTCTTCCATGTATTCGATGGGAAAGGCATCAGTTTCTCTACTCGATAACTGGAGGCGCATATGGAGCTGATGTACCCTGCCTAATGTCACATCTAGTTTAACTTTGAAAAACGCAAGTACTCCCTTGTTTCAAAAAAAACGCTAGTACTCCCTCTTTAAACAAATATAAGACTGCTTACAGATCACTAAACGGTCTTATGTGTTTGCAGATGGAGTACAAAAAAAACATACCAAACACAGGCAATTCCACCACACCACCATAATCATGAACAAAAAAAAATCATGCAGCAACTTACTCATTTTGGATGGTGTTTTTTGCCGAAAAAGGCTTTCGCCCCGCTTTATATATAAAGTAAAGATCATCAACCACCCAGTACAACACACACCACCACAACACACGCACACACCCAAGGCAAGATACACAGGCGCTGAGCGCAGCAACACCACCCCTAACACACGGAGCCATCGGGGCCTCAACCGTGGACACGCCACCGTGTAGAGAAGAAGCTACATATGACGCACCGTGGGCTCCAAGGCGGTGCCTTCAGGAAGGTTACCACACCGAAGCGCCGCCACCGCCCGACCCAAGGATCAGAGTTTTCTCCAGAGCAACACGACGGGCAGCGAGAGTCGCGGCGACGCCTTCAAGAAGGGAACAAGTTTCGCTGTTGCCGGTCAATCCGAAGATAGAACAGGTTTTCAACCCGACCAATATTCACCGCCACCGAACGCCACACCCTGGCTACCACGCCGTCCACACGGCCATGGCCACCAGGCATCACCAAGTCACGGGCTTTGCCCAGGAGCACCGCGACACCACCACCAGGGCCGCCGCCCCAGCATCCAAGATCTTGACGCCACCTCACCCGCCACTCACCGCTACCCTAACCAAAGATATGGGCAGAAAAGGACCCGCCTTTTTCACCCCCTGAGCCGCTCCCAACGCCGAAACCCGATAGGCCGGCCAAAACTGGCCGCCATCGACCCGTCCAAGACAATGGCGCGAGACGAGCATTGTCCTGCTGCCGGGCGCGAGACGAGCATGGTCCTGCTGCTGGGCGCAAGACGAGGCCGGTCCTGCTGCCGGGCGCGAGACGAGGCCGGTCCTGCTGCCGAGCGTGAAACGAGCGATGGCCCATAGTCGGGGAAGGGCCGAACCTTCAACGAAGGTAGCACCTGGACGACGAGGAGAGGGATCGAAGGTCGACACACGCCGCCTACGGGCCAGCCGATGCCGGAACATGCCCGCCGATGTCGCAGTCGACCTGCCAAGCCACCGTGGAGCCATCCACGGCCAGAGCCGCAACCACACCGGGCCGCTGCCCAACCCGCGCCGCCCGACAAGCTCCAAGTGTTGGAGCCGCCGGGCACGCACCCGCGCGACCAGCCGCTGTTGCAGGCCGACACGGGCCACCACCACGCCGTGCCTGTCGTAGTTCTAAGTCTGACAGTAGAATGGGGGGTAGGTATGGAGAGGCAAGATCCTAGCTATGGAGTAGTTGTATACGCAAGGGATTTACGAGTTCAGGCCCTTCTCAGAGGAAGTAACAGCCCTACGTCTCGGAGCCCGGAGGCGGTCGACTGGATTATGTGCGTATGAGTTACAGGGGTGCGAACCCTTTACACTGAGGAAGGGGGTGGCTTATATAGTGTCTGCCAGACCCCTCCGGCCCTCAGTTATGCGGGGTTTAAAGTACATAAAGGATTGGCGTTACTGGTAACGCCCTACATAAAGTGTCATCATGGTAATAAAGACTACTTAATTACAGACCGTTTGGATACAGAGTGACTCTTAATCTTCTGGTGGTCGAGTGAGTCTTCGTGGTCGAATGCCTTCGAGTCCGTCGAGTGGAATCCCTCTTGGTCGACTGGAACGCTGTTTCTTCTGAAGATGTCCTTGGGGAGGGTCCTCTGGACAGGCCCATGACCCTACCCTAGGTACATGACTTCATCATTAGCCCCCGAATGGATCGAGGTTTGAATGAGGAAGGAGTTGATAATCTTTCCGACCTGTTTTTGTGTTCTGTGTATGTCTCGTCCTGGATCAATGACCCCCTTTTTTTATGGCATCAACTTTTCTTTCAGTCGCCTTGATCCATTCTTTTCTTCTGTCGAGTGAACTTTTGAACTTGGTGAACTTCTGAGCGACGGATCGTAGGAAATCTACCGTCTGAGAGGTTGATCTGCTGTTAGCGGATTTTGTGGGATCCGAATTTTGGGAAGCGCGCGAAGCGGGGTGGACCGCGGTACTCGGATGGGATAAGGCGTAGACGCCTCGATTTCTGCGCCGCCTTTTTCGCCATGTATCGCGCGCGCGCGACTGTTTCGGGATTTGACAGGACCGCCCGGGCCTACTTGTTAGCCACTCGGAAGCGTCCCTATATAAGGTGCCGGGCGAAGGTTTTTGAACAGTGCCTCTCCATTCTCCTTTCTGCCTTCTTCACCCCCGCCTGCTGCGCCCGCTTTTGCCTCCGCCCATCCACTCCTCGCGCGCTTCGCCGGCAATGATGGTGAAGGAGAAGACGGCGGCCTTGGAGCGAGCGAAGAAGGCGACGGCGACGGCGTAAGCGAAGGGAAGAGCAACCAGTCGGGGTGGATCTTCGTCAAGGTCTCGCCTGCCGCAAGGTTGGGTCCAAGGGGATTGGATCCGCTCGACCATCACCCAGGCGGATCTCAACGACCTGGCCAATGAGGGACTGATCTCTCACGGGTCAGCAAGGCTTCCGGGGACCGAGTGGCAACCGCAGCCACTGGAGGGTGAGTGCGTTCTCCTAGCCACTCATGTAGATCGTGGATTCTCCCTGCCACCGAGTCTTTTCTTCCGAGGGTTTCTGAACTTCTTTGGGGCGCAACTCCACCATTTCACTCCCAATTCCATTGCCTACCTCGCCGCCTTTGTGTCTC
This sequence comes from Triticum aestivum, assembly GCF_018294505.1. Lineage (NCBI taxonomy): Eukaryota > Viridiplantae > Streptophyta > Magnoliopsida > Poales > Poaceae > Triticum > Triticum aestivum. The sequence continues at coordinate 514,671,205 of NC_057807.1, forward strand.
TGTGCGAAAACTTCCTGGGTTGTCGACCGCATTGGGGTCTCTTTAAGCACATATTCACTTGTCGCTCTCAGACGGTGAAAAAGGCGAGTCCGGATGACGATAGGACTAAAGTAATCCAGATGTGCGGGGGTCTTAGAATCCAAGTGAGGAGTAAGAGCGCTTTTCCAGCCATGACCCTTCCCGAGTCGGTTAGAGGGTGGCAGTCGACCTGGTTCTACCACCAAGACGAGTCGACGTGGGGGCAGTCGACTGGTCTCCCTCCGTTCTCCATGGACCGAGTGAACAAGCCGTTTTCTCTGAAGGTGCTCCCGGAGGAGAAGGCTCAGGTAAAAATGTTGATGGAGCGTGTAGTCCAGCTCATTCGGGACGGAGTGACTGGCATGGACCTTCTGGAGGTTTTCCTTCAACGGCGTATTCAACCGCTCCAATTTCGAGGCCACCCGATGTGGCTGTACTGCGGCACCGAATATACCACTCGGGTCCATCCAGAGGCGGTCGATGACGCCACACTGGAGAGGTGGATGGCTGCCATCACGGGGAATAAAGATAACCCTCGAGGGGCTAGGAGGATCCCACCAGTCGACCATACCTACACACCGGACACGGTATGACCACTTATCCCCGGTTGTGATCTTGCTTTATTCATTCTGCTTCACTGCAAATTGGTCGATTGACCTTCGTCTTGTTTTGTTGTCTGTCAGGCCGCCACTGAGTTGTACTCGATGCCCAATGGAGTGCAAGCGCCGACTGAGGAGGAGGAAGGAAGTGGGGGCGAAAGCCCGGAGGAGTGGGATTCGGATGCTGATGACGACGATGAAGACGATGACTCTGATGAGGAGGAAGAGGAGGAGGAGGAGGAAGTTGCACCTCCTCGTTCAGAAAGATGCTCGAAGCTTGTCCATGATCCTGCAGCCGAGTGTGGTAAGGGGGTTGCGCCCGTCGCGCAGTCGACCAAGCGTCCTCGGACGACTTCTCCGGCGCCGACTGAAAAAGCTCCGAAGCAATCTCGAGTGGCGCCGTCGAAGCCGACGAAGGTCTTGCCGAAGATGAAGATGGTGATCCCCACTATCTCAGGGTAATAGTGTAACTTGAGTTTCCTCATTTCACATGAATTTATTCTTGGCCGATTCATGAGCTGACCGACTGACTTCGCGAGCTGCAGTGCTGCTACTTCTGATACCTCGGCCAGGGATGAAGATCACGAGATGGAAGATGCTGTCACTTCAAAACCTGGTATGACTTTTGTAGTTCCGTCTTCAGTCGGTTGGCTCTTTGTCTTTAATTTTGACTCTTTTCTGTAGCTCCATCTAACGTCATTATTGACCTTCCCGACGGCGATGACGAGGAACCACTGAGGCAGAGGAGGAACAGGAAAGCGTCTGCTAGCAAGGAGACTCAGGACGTGCCAGCACCCGAGACGTTGGTCGTAGAGGGGGACAACGTCACTCGGCCTACCGTATCTTTTGCGGTGCCGCTGACGAGTGCTCGCCCTTCGTCGTCGAGTGCCGCTCAGCCTTCACTTTTCTCGACCCACCACATCCCAGAAGACCAAGCCAGTGCTGCTAAAGAAGCAATACGCCAGGCAGGGATCATGATGGAGCAAGTGAAGGCAATCCGAGACGCCAGTCAGGCGGCTTATGACGCCAGTTCAGCTCTTCAGAGCAATGCTCAGGTCAGTCGATCACCGCCTGTTCTGTTAGGATATGATATCTTAAAATCCTTCTTTCTAAAAATTTCAGTATCTGTCGTACACCCACTGGGTGTGTTGATTGACATTCCGGATTAGTGGGGGCACGCTGAGTGCACCCACTGGGTGTAGTCCCCAAGGCTATGGTCGAGTGCTAGCAGTCGACCATAGTCTTTATGTCTTAAGCTTTTTCTTTATTCGATCAGGTCGAATGGATTGATAAATCAGTGGGGGCACGCTGAGTGCACCCACTGGGTGTAGTCCTCGAGACTGTAGTCGACTGCTGGCAGTCGATGACAGTCTGAAGATAACCTCTCTTTTTTTTGCTACTTGCTGGTCGACTGATCGACTCTAACTGATAGAACTAGTGGGGGCACGCTGAGTGCACCCATTGGCTGTAGTCCCCGAGACTATGGTCGAATGTTTATATTCGGCTGTAGTCTTAGAAATGATATGATTTTTCCTTAGTCACTCGGAAGTGAACTGTCTTTGACATTTGTCGATTGGTTCTTCGCAGAAATCTTGCGAGCTTGCGGCTCGTTACACTGAGTTGGAGAACAAGCAAATCCAGCTTGAGCTTGATCTGAAACTGGTCCAGGAGAACTTCACGAAGTCAAAGGAGGAAGCAAAAGGTATGTTTGGTGAGAACCTCGACGACTGCTTTTTGCCTCTCGTCCGTTTCAGAGTCTGATCTCACTGTGACTTTGCAGACAACCTGAGGGATGCTCTGAAGAAGAAAGACCTTGACTTGGCTGAGATGCAGAAAGCGGCTTTAGAGAAGACCAAGCTCGCAGATGAGAAGCTGGCTTCAATCACCAAGATTGAAGAGGAAAATATCAATCTGAAAGCTGCTCTTGATGCAGCCAACAAGGAGGTCAGTCGACTGAAGAGTGACAAGATTGCCTTGAGTGACAAGGCCAGTGAGTTGGTGGGAAAGAAGAATAATCTGGAGGCTTATCTGGGAGGACTCGCCAAAAATCTATTCCTCATGCTTGAAGGTAATCTTTTGTATCAAATAGACATTTTAACTATGATCTCTCCATCCGACTATTGTCTTGACTCTGGGGTTGTGCTCGCAGAGTTCTGCCAGAACTTTGAAGAGGAGACTGGTCGACTGGAAATAAACCTGGATCCCATCAACTCTCCTGTGAAAGATGAAGTCGCCATGAATGTGCTCCGACTCGAATCTCACGTTGCTGCTGTTGTCGACTATCTCGCAAGGCTGAAGGTCGCAACTTCCCGCATCGAAACAACACTCTGGCCAAGAGAGACGCTTCAGAACGACCTCGAGTCTCTGATGAATCGACTGGACGAGGTTCCAAGTCGAGTGCAAGAATGGAAGAAGTCTTCTGCCAGGTGCGGCGCGGATGTTGCTCTGTCTCTGGCCCGTGTTCACTGCAAGGAGGCGCGAGAGGACAAGCTGGCAGCCCTTAAGGTGGCTAATATCAAGAAGCATGATTTCCTCTCTTTCATGGAGACCTTCATCGCCGCTGCCACTCGGATTGCAGATGGAATCGACCTGGATGAATTTGTTGCACCTTCCAGCCCTCCGCAGGAGGGGTAAAAAACTTCTGTGCTTGATACTTTAAATTTGCCTCGGTATGCCGAGTGATTTTTGTAACCGATAAACCTTAACGGGCTTAGCGCTCGAGAACTTTCGGTTCCGTTGGATGTTATCTGAACTTGGATTCAACGTTGAATATGTTTGCATTTGGTTTGAGGTGTCTTTTGCAGGCTAGGGCAAAGCGCTTGTTGCAATCGACTTGTTCCTCAACACACTTAGGTGAGCACTGGGCTGCAGCTAAGCCTCCGAGTGGGAGATCTGCTCTTCACTCGGTAGGATTTTCAAAAGCTTAGGCGAGCACTGGACTGCAGCTAAGCCCCTGAGTGGGAAGTCTGCTCTCCACTCGGTAGGATTTTCAAAACTTAGGCGAGCACTGGGCTGCAGCTAAGCCCCCGAGTGGGAGGTCTGCTCTCCACTCGGTAGGATTTTCAAAACTTAGGCGAGCACTGGGCTGCAGCTAAGCCTCCGAGTGGGAGGTCTGCTCTCCACTCGGTAGGATTTTCAAAAATTTAGGCAAGCATTGGGCTGCAGCTAAGCCCCCGAGTGGGAGGTCTGCTCTCCACTCGGGAGGATTTTCAAAAACTTAGGCAAGCACTGGGCCGCAGCTAAGCCCCCGAGTGGGAGGTCTGCTCTCCACTCGGTAGGATTTTCGTGGCGTACTTCTGGAGAAGGAGGTAACAGTCGACCTGCACCTCGTCCTCCTTGCAAAGCGCACGTTGTATTTGTGGCGTAGCTCAGAAGGAGAGGGTAGCAGTCGACCTGCACCTCATCCTCCTTGCAAAGCGCACGTTGTATTTGTGGCGTAGCTCGGAAGGAGAGGGTAGCAGTCGACCTGCACCTCATCCTCCTTGCGTAGCGCACATTGTATTTGAACTTAGGCGAGCGCAATGCTGCAGATAAGCCTCCGAGTGGGAGGTTAGCTCTCCACTCGGTAGGATTTTGTTTAAACTCAGGCGAGTACTTGTACTGCAGCTAAGCCTCTGAGTGGAAGGCTGGCTTACCACTCGGTAGGATTTTGTTTAACTTAGGCGAGTACTTGTACTGCAGCTAAGCCTCCGAGTGGAAGGCTGGTGTCGGTGTCAAAACCGGCGGATCTCGGGTAGGTGGTCCCGAACTGTGCGTCTAGGCGGATGGTAACAGGAGACAAGGGACACGATGTTTTACCCAGGTTCGGGCCCTCTTGATGGAGGTAAAATCCTATGTCCTGCTTGATATTCATGATGTGGGTATTACAAGAGTAGATCTACCACGAGATCAAGGAGGCTAAACCCTAGAAGCTAGCCTATGGTATGATTGTTGTTCGTCCTATGGACTAAAACCATCCGGTTTGTATAGACACCGGAGAGGGCTAGGGTTACACAGAGTCGATTACAATGGTAGGAGATCTACATATCCGTATCGCCAAGCTTGCCTTCCACGCCAAGGAAAGTCCCATCCGGACACGGGACGAAGTCTTCAATCTTGTATCTTCATAGTCTTGGAGTCCGGCCGATGATGATAGTTCGGCTATCCGGACACCCCCTAGTCCAGGACTCCCTCAGTAGCCCCTGAACCAGGCTTCAATGACGACGAGTCCGGCGCGCATATTGTCTTCGGCATTGCAAGGCGGGTTCCTCCTCCGAATAATTTATAGAAGATTGTGAACACCAGGATAGTGTCCGGCTCTGCAAAATAAATTCCACATTCCACCGTAGAGAGAATAATATTTACACAAGTTCAATCTGCTGACGTATTTCGTGGCGTGACGTCACACCACAACCAAGCCTTTACTTGAATCGTTTTTGTTATACCACCTCAGCGCGTTTAGCGAAGCGGTTTCCTTGGCACGTCTTGTCGAAGCAGAGATCGTGTTCCCCTTATTCCGGGATTCCCATCAATACGGACGTGGGTAACCCAACCGCGCCATTGATTGCGGCGCTTGGGAGAAAAGCGAGTTTTACCAGGCCGGTGGGGACGCATAGTTTCGTCCGCCCATATATAAGGGGATAAGGATCCACCTTTTTACCTGCGCCTTCTTCCTCCTTTGCTTATCCATCTCCGCGCACTCGAGCTCCAGCGCCCAAGTCCGCACATCTCACCTCAACCTTCTCCAACTATGTCCGGAGCGGGAGGCAAGTGGATGGCCTCCTCCGTTACGGAGGGGCACATCAAGAAGCTGCGCAGCGCCGGATATCTGTCCAGCGACATCGCGCACCGGCTCCCCGACGAGGGGCAGCTCATCCCCACCCCCGGGCCCCATGAGAGGGTGGTATTCCTTCCCCATTTCCTCCGCGGACTGGGCTTCCCACTTCACCCCTTTGTCCGGGGGCTCATGTTCTACTACGGCCTGGATTTCCATGATCTGGCCCCGAATTTCATCCTCAACATCTCGGCGTTTATCGTCGTGTGCGAGGCCTTCCTCTGCATCCAGCCCCACTTCGGCTTGTGGCTCAAGACCTTCAATGTCAAGCCGAAGGTTGTGAAGGGCAGCCAAGCGGAGTGCGGAGGCGCCATGGTGGGCAAGATGCCCAACGTTACTTGGCTTGAGGGCGCCTTCGTGGAAACCATCAAGGGGTGGCAATCGGGGTGGTTCTACATCACCGAGCCGCGTGACCCTAAATGGGCAGCGGCCCCCGAATTCAGATCTGGCATCCCCACACGGCTCACCTCTTGGAAAGAGAGTGGCCTGACCTGGGGCGATTCGGAGGAGCTGACCGGACTCCAAGCCTGCGTCCAAAAGCTAGTGAACAAGAAGCTCAAGCTTGTCAACGTAGTCCAGGTCATGCTCATCCGCCGGATTCTCCCGTGCCAACAACGGGCCTTCAAATTGTGGGAGTTTGATCCGGCCCAGCACCGAACCTTGAGCAGGCTCTTCGACACTACGTACGGAGATGCCTGGAAGGTGCTGTTTAAGGGCGCCGAGGCTCCCGCATCCGCTACCGAAGATCGCGGATTCAGCTCGCAGCGCCAGGCTAGCGAGGTAAGCGATTCTACCCTTTACGGGACACTTGTTTTCCATAGTTTGACTCTATGCGGGATCTAAACTCCCTCTCCTTTGACAGGACTGGCTGAAGAAGGCCGAGCGGACGAACTGTCCGGCCCCTTTGCCAGAAGACCCAGCGGACGCCCGCTTAACGGGGCTGCTGGTTCCGGCACCCCACGTGGTGCCGGAGAAGAAGGCCAAGAAGAAGGCCACGGGCACTCGAAAGAGTTCCCGTTTTCAGGTGTTATCGGACTCATCGTCCGATGACTCCGAGGCGGACTCCTCCCACGAGGACGAGGAGGAGAAGAAAGAGGCCTCTCCCCCAGCGGGGGGAGGGAAGAAAAGGAAGGCCTCCCCAACGAGGGAGGCCGAAGGGTCCAAGAAGGGAAGGACTCTTCCCCCGGACTGTTCCGCCAACGCCGGTGACGACGACGAGGATTGGCCTTCAAGGGCCAAGCCCCTGGCGAGATCGTAAGTATCCGGACTTCCGAATAACTTCATGATTTTTCTTTTCGCCACACGGTGTCTTTCTAATGCCGCATACAACCCTGCAGTCCGCCCAAGGACGATCTTCCCGCTTCGTCGAGCGGGTCCTTGGGTACGTCGGATGTGAATAGTACTTCACTTCCAACCGCCTCCACCCCCCGTGACGCCGACGACGCCGAGGTGGGATCCCAGAGAGGGACCCACCCGGAGGAGGAGGCCCCGGAGGTGCCACAGGGCAACCTCCCGGACTTCGTACCGGACTCCGCACCGGAACCTGCAGTGGTTCCGGAGTCCGGCAGGCGGCCCCTTCGTAAGAAGGGCAAGACCGTGACGCCAGCGGCCTCCGTCCAACCGGAGGCGCCGGATAACTTGCTGGAGGCGCTCAACGGCGCTTCCATCAAGGAGGAACACCGCACTGTCATGAGTGCGGTGATTCAGAAGGTTCAGCTCGCCAAAAGCGGGCTGACCGAAGCCTGCAGCAGCCTTCTAACAGGCTTTGAGGTAAGAATATTAATATATGTAAAATAGTACCGCATAGACAGTAGCCCCTGATGCTCGGTTCGGTGTTCGGAAAGAAAAGCCGGACTGAGGATCTAAAAAGATATACGCAGGAGTCTTAAAAAATATGTCAATATGGGATTGCAGGCTGCGCTGCTGACCTCTGCCGCACTGACTGCGGAGGTCGATGCTTTGAAGCAAAGCCTCGAGCGGTCCGAGAACGAGCTCGGCCGTGCCAAGAAGCAGCTCGAGGACAAGGAAGGTGAGTAACACCTTATTAAAGTTGTACCTTACAGAAAAGGATTTGGTTGCAAGAGAAATGACAAGGATAACGTGGGTACTTCAGGGGCCACGAACGAGGTGGCGACCCTGAAGGAGGCGGTGTCCGCGGCCGAACGTAATGCGGCCGTGGAGCATGCTGGGCGAGAGAAGCAGGAGGCGCGGGTGGCGGAGGTACAGCAAGAGCTCCAGGCTCTCGTGGAAAAGCATGAGAGTTTGGAGCGCGACTCGAAGACTCGAGAGTCCGAGCTTGCATCGGCTCTTGAGAGTGCCAAAGCCGCTAAGGCCGAAGCCCACAAGGCCCTTCAGGAAATCGAGGCGTTGAAGAAAATAGCGGCGGGTAAGGCATTTTTCATGCAAAGCAAGCATGTGAATGTGAATTACCTGTTACTTACCCGAATTCGGAGCTCTCCAGGAGCGTTCGCAGATCTGCCCCGCAGCGTGTCCGATGCTGCCGCTTTCTACAGGGCCGAGGAGGGGAGCTCGACGGAGAAGGTCTTCTGGTCTCAGTATGCTGAGGCCGGACATCCGGTGCCCCTTAGCGACCAGCTGAAGCAGCTGGTCGAGCTCCACAAGGTGGCCGAACAGGCCATGAAGGGCCTCATAGTTCGGCTGTGGCCCAAGGAGGCCATGCCTGGGAGCTACTTCGGCCTGGTGCGGCGGCTGGTGGATGCTTGTCCATGGGTTGAGGTCATCAAGCAATCCGCCTGTATTGAAGGTGCCCGTCGGGCCCTTGCCCGTGCTAAGGTGCACTGGGGCAAGATGGATGCTGAGAAGCTTGTGACGGACGCGCCACCGCCGGGCAAGGAGTATCGCACGCCCGAGATGTATTATAAGGGTGTCCTGAAGGGTGCCCGCATTATTGCGGGTGAGTGCTCCAAAAATGTAATATTTGAGTAGACTCGCATTTTGTTATCCTGTGCGCTGAAAACTTTGTTCATATGCGCTAAGCAACGCTTGTTGATTTAAAATATTACCTTCTGTGCGGCTGTTTATCAAATCTGAGAGATGGCAAGTCGTCGGCTTCAGCCCCCATGCCACGAGTGCTGGGGTGTTCGGGATAAATTTGAGCACTCTTGTTCCCATATTTGGGTCCATCTAGGGAGGCGCTCAACACAACGAACGAGGCAACCGGACTTATAATGCTTGAACACTCTCACTTAGCCATAGAATTCTATAATTTTAAATTTCGGCGAAGCCCCTAGTGTTCGGAAGGCCGAATTCGGGGCGCTATCCACGCCTGGGCCGGACAAAGCCGGTTCCTCGCTCTAAGCGGCATAAGTCTTTAGGGACTCGAAAAAACCTCTCGAACAGCGACCGGCTCTCGCCTCATCATGACGGTCAGTTTTAGCTTTCTCCACTGAGGCGCTCGCCCAGCTCAACTGGGGCGCAATCGCAGTGGTTCTCCCAGTGCTACCTTAGCCGATACAACGGAACGTAAGGTACCAAAACATGGGAGCCGGGCAAACCCAACTATTGACCCAAGACATGATTCGGAGCCGATGCATATAATGCTATAAGTTCGGGGTGCCGCACTTGTGAAAGTGTTCGGACTTATCACACCATAATGTGGGGAACTTAACCCCCTGGTGTATTTAGGCGTACCAAAGTGTACGGATGCGACATGTCATAAATGAACATATGTATAAGAAAGGAATGCAATTGTAAGCAAAAAGGTGCTGCATTGTTTATTCAAGAAATACTGCCATGAATGCAGAATGATACAAGTAGTGCGGTAAGAGAGGGGTGGGACTATTAAACATGTCCCCCTCCAGGGGTAGGCTGTGGAATGTTGTATAAAACAGATTTAATGCTCGTAATGGAGACCACCTGGATATTCGTCGTAGCCTTTTTCCTTCCCTGGCTGTTGCATTGTGAGTTCGGCCGGTCTACTGCCGGACAGGGCCTCTGGTGAACGGAGTCCTGTGGGTAAGAAAGAAAAAGAAAAAAAAGAATGACACACTTGGGAGCCCCTGGTGTGGTTAAGCCGCATTCTGGGCCTGTCGTGGTCGTGCCCCTCCCCCTATGCCCATGGTATCTCCAGAGCGTAATGATGTACGCGAAGGACCAGCCTTGCAATCTTGCGAGGGCTGGAGTTGGGGTCGCATTGCTACGCGTGCTCAGAACGTGCCAGGTGGTCTTGTTGTAGGTTACTCCGGGCGCGTTTAGCCGTGTCCGGTCGCTTAACGGCCGGACTCGAGAATTGCCTTAAGAGGCTGCATTGTACTTCTGCCGCGAGAGCCGCTGTATGTTCCTCCGTTCGGAGGGAGCGTTCAGTGTTTCCGTTGACCGTGATGACTCCTCGAGGGCCTGGCATCTTGAGCTTGAGGTATGCGTAGTGCGGCACCGCGTTGAACTTTGCAAACGCGGTCCGTCCGAGCAGAGCATGATAGCCGCTGCGGAACGGAACTATGTCGAAGATTAACTCCTCGCTTCGGAAGTTATCCGGGGATCCGAAGACCACTTCCAGTGTAACTGAGCCTGTACAATTGGCCTCTACACCTGGTATGACGCCTTTGAAGGTCGTCTTTGTGGGTTTAATCCTTGAGGGGTCTATGCCCATCTTGCGCACTGTGTCCTGATAAAGCAGGTTCAGGCTGCTGCCGCCGTCCATCAGGACTCTGGTGAGGTGAAATCCATCGACGATTGGGTCTAAAACCAATGCGGCGAATCCGCCGTGGCGGATGCTGGTGGGGTGGTCCCTTCGATCAAAAGTGATCGGGCAGGAGGACCATGGGTTGAACTTCGGGGCGACTGGCTCCATCGCGTATACGTCCCTGAGTGCACGCTTCCGCTCCCTCTTGGGTATGTGGGTTGCGTATATCATGTTCACCGTCCGCACTTGTGGGGGGAAACCCTTCTGTCCTCTATTGTTCGGCGGTCGGGTCTCTTCTTCGTCATCGCTATGCAGCCCCTTGCCATTGTTTTCGGCAATTAGCTTGCCTGCCTGCTTGAATACCCAACAGTCCCTGTTGGTGTGGTTGGCTGGCTTTTCGGGGGTGCCGTGTATCTGGCACGAGCGATCGAGTATTCGGTCCAAATTGGACGGACCCGGAGTAGTTCTTTTGAATGGCTTTTTCCGCTGACCGGGTTTGGAGCCTCTGAATCCGGCATTGACTGCCGTATCCTCATTATTGTCGCCGTTAATGCGGCGTTTGTTCTTGTTGCGACGCGACCTGCCATTGCGGTCCTTGGTATCCGGACTGCCAGAATTTTTGCTGAGGTTGTTGCTGCGGGCCAGCTGTCCTCTCCCGCGCAGAAGCGGGTCATGAGTGATGTGAGGGCTGCCATGGATTTCGGCTTTTCCTGTCCCAGGTGCCGGGCAAGCCACTCGTCGCGGATGTTATGTTTGAAGGCCGCGAGGGCCTCCGCATCCGGACAGTCGATGATTTGATTTTTCTTAGTTAAGAACCGTGTCCAGAATTGTCTGGCCGATTCGTCTGGCTGCTGAATTATGTGGCTTAGGTCGTCAGCGTCTGGTGGTCGCACATACGTGCCCTGGAAGTTATCAAGGAATGCGGCTTCCAGGTCCTCCCAACACCCAATTGATTCTGCTGGCAAGCTGTTAAGCCAATGCCGAGCTGGTCCTTTAAGCTTGAGTGGGAGGTATTTGATGGCGTGAAGATCGTCACCGCGGGCCATGTGGATATGAAGGAGATAGTCTTTGATCCAAACCGCGGGGTCTGTTGTGCCATCATAGGATTCAATATTCACGGGTTTAAACCCTTCGGGGATTTGATGATCCATTACTTCATCTGTGAAGCATAGTGGGTGTGCGGCGCCTCTGTATTGGGCTATATCACGACGGAGCTCAAGCAAGCTTTTTCTGCTGTGTTCGGCCCGGCCGGACTTGCTGTGTCCGGCGCGACGGTTGTCGTCACGTATCATGGGGCGCCCACGCGATCCGTAGATCGATCTTGATTGTCTTGCCTTATCCTCCAATATATCTCGCAAGTCCGGAGCGTTCCCCTGTGGCCTTGTGCTTTTCGAGCGATGCCGGGGTACGGTTCTAGTGGAGGGCCTAGAGGCCTCTCTGTCGCGGCCACGAGGTGGTCGGTCAGCCGTATTGTGCGCTGGTGATGTAGGTTTATATGCCTCCTCCTCTAATCGGGGGAGCAACTTGCGTTTGGGGTAGCTTTTGGAGGGGCGTTCGAGCTCATGCTCTTCGGCCGCAAGGACTTCAGTCCATCTGTCGGCTAGCAGATCTTGATCAGCTCTAAGTTGTTGCTGCTTTTTCTTGAGGCTGTTTGCCGTGGCCATAAGCCTGCGTTTAAAACGCTCTTGTTCGACGGGATCCTCAGGCACGACAAATTCGTCGTCGTCGAGGCTTGCCTCGTCTCCGGAGGGAGGCATGTAATTATCATCCTCTACCTCTTCGTCTGCCGCTCTCTCATGAGGGCTGGCTTCTCCGTCCTCCTGTGCTGAATCTTGCTGGAGGGGGTTGTCTTTGGCACTGTCTGGGGTATTGTTATCTCCGGTGCCGGAATCTCCATTCTTGCTGTGGCAGGATTTAGAGCGGCGTCGCTGACGCCGGCGCTTGGGCTGTTTCTTGGAGGGGTCTTCCTCCGCTGTTCCCTCGCCATTCCCATCCTTTGGGATATCCACGATGTATATGTCATATGACGAGGTGGCTTTCTAGTGCCCAGTAGGCGCTGGTTCTTGGTCGTCTCCGGCATCGTCGTCCATCCCGTCGATGTCTTCGGAGTCGAAGTCTAGCATGTCGGTTAGATTGTCGATAGTGGCTACTAAGTGGGTGGTGGGTGGGCCTTTAATTTCTTCGTCGTCCGCATCCCAACCGTCCTGACCGCATTCCGGCCAGGGCTCTCCTGATAACGAGAGATGCTTTAGCGAACTCAGATGTCGCCGAAAGGTGAGTGCTGAAAGATGTCCGTAGCGGTGAACTCCATGATCGGCGCCCAATCGGATTCGATTGGAGGGGCCGTAGGAGGTTCAGAGTCCGGCAAGGAGTCCGGCACCTCGGAGTCACGAGCTTCACAAGGGACAAGCTCAGTATTCGGCTCTATCACCATAGAGGTTGCAGCCCCCGAGGCGGTGTCTAACCACCCGTCCTCGATCTGCACAGCCTGCTCCGAATTGAGGGTCGGAGCGGACTCGTGTGCGGCCTCCAGGGCACTGTCCGGCAGCAGAGCTAAATCATGCCCATCGTGACAGTGCGGCGCGCTCGGCTGTGGCTCGAATCCATCGAAGATCAAGTCTCCGCGGATGTCAGCCGTGAAGTTCAGACTTCCAAATCTGACATGACGGCCAGGGGCCTAGCTTTCGATCTGCTCCAGATGGCCGAACGAATTGGCCCGCAGTGCAAAGCCGCCGAATGCAAAGATCTGTCCGGGGAGAAAAGTCTCACCCTGGACCACATCGTTGTTGATGATCGAAGCAGCCATCGAGCCTATTAGTGACGACACAGAGGAACTCTCAATGAAAGCACCAATGTCGGTGTCAAAACAGGCGGATCTCGGGTAGGGGGTCCCGAATTATGCGTCTAGGCGGATGGTAACAGGAGACTAGGGACATGATGTTTTACCCAGGTTCGGGCCCTCTTGATGGAGGTAAAACCCTACGTCCTGCTTGATTAATATTGATGATGTGGGTATTACAAGAGTAGATCTACCACGAGATCAAGGAGGCTAAACCCTAGAAGCTAGCCTATGGTATGATTGTTGTAGTATGGACTAAAACCATCCGGTTTATATAGACACCGGAGAGGGCTAGGGTTACACAGAGTCGGTTACAATGGTAGGAGATCTACATATCCGTATCGCCAAGCTTGCCTTCCACGCCAAGGAAAGTCCCATCCGGACACGGGACGAAGTCTTCAATCTTGTATCTTCATAGTCTTGGAGTCCGGCCGATGATGATAGTTCGGCTATCCAGACACCCCCTAATCCAGGACTCCCTCAGCTGGCTTACCACTCGGTAGGATTTTGTTTAACTTAGGCGAGTACTTGTACTGCAGCTAAGCCTCCGAGTGGAAGGCTGGCTTACCACTCCGTAGGATTTTGTTTAACTTAGGCGAGTACTTGTACTGCAGCTAAGCCTCCGAGTGGAAGGCTGGCTTACCACTCGGTAGGATTTTGTTTAAACTTAGGCGAAATGGATTCGCAGCTAAGCCCCCGAGTGGGAGGTTGGCTCACCACTCGGTAAGGATTTCTTTTTACAGACTTAGGCGAATCAGATTCGCAGCCAAGCCACCCACTGGGGGATTGCTTTATGCGGACAAAAGTAACGACAATTACTGGGAAATTATATAAAGCTCTTGTCTTTTGAAAAATGAACTACAGAAGTAATATTATTACATTTCCGAGTGCACACTTAAGTGTAAAAAGGGTGGAGCAGCTCCGCGTTCCAAGCTCGGGGCTCGTCGATCTGATGCTCGACATTGTAAAGACGGTACGCCCCATTGTGGAGAACCTTGGTGACGATGAAGGGACCCTCCCAAGAAGGAGCGAGCTTGTGTGGTTTCTGTTGATCCACTCGGAGAACCAAATCTCCTTCCTGGAAGGCTCGACTCCTCACGTTTTTGGTGTGGAGCGATGCAAGTCCTGCTAGTAAATGGTCGATCAGATCAAAGCCATCTCCCTTTCTTCCTCTAGAAGGTCGACTGCGTCCTGCCGGGCTTGTTCTGCTTCAGCTTCGGTGTAGAGATTGACTCGGGGAGCATTGTGAAGCAGGTCACTGGGCAAGACCGCTTCAGCTCCGTAGACTAAGAAGAACGGAGTTCTCCCAGTCGACCAATTAGGCGTGGTCCTTAATCCCCAAAGTACTGACGGAAGTTCGTCAACCCATGCACCAGCTGCATGCTTGAGATCACGCATCAATCGGGGTTTCAACCCTTTGAGAATCAAGCCGTTGGCTCGTTCTGCCTGTCCATTCGACTGAGGATGAGTGACTGAAGCATAGTCGACTCGTGTTCCTTGAGATGTGCAGAAAGCTCTGAATTCTTCGGAATCGAAGTTTGACCGTTGTCAGTGATGATGCTGTGCGGGACTCCATATCTGAATATCAATTCTCTGATGAAGCTGACAGCAGTACCGACATCAAGGTTCTTGATGGGTTTAGCCTCAATCCACTTGGTGAACTTGTCGACTGCTACCAGCACATGGGTGAAACCGCTTCTACCTGTTCTCAGGGGGCCAACCATATCCAATCCCCATACTGCAAAGGGCCAGACGAGTGGTGAGGGAGTCCTGGATTAGGGGGTGTCCAGATAGCCGAACTATCATCATCGGCCGGACTCCAAGACTATGAAGATACAAGATTGAAGACTTCGTCCCGTGTCCGGATGGGACTTTCCTTGGCGTGGAAGGCAAGCTTGGCGATACGGATATGTAGATCTCCTACCATTGTAACCGACTCTGTGTAACCCTAGCCCTCTCCGGTGTCTATATAAACCGGATGGTTTTAGTCCATACAACAACAATCATACCATAGGCTAGCTTCTAGGGTTTAGCCTCCTTGATCTCGTGGTAGATCTACTCTTGTAATACCCACATCATCAATATTAATCAAGCAGGACGTAGGGTTTTACCTCCATCAAGAGGGCCCGAACCTAGGTAAAACATCGTGTCCCTAGTCTCCTGTTACCATCCGCCTAGACGCACAGTTCGGGACCCCCTACCCGAGATCCGCCGGTTTTGACACCGACATTGGTGCTTTCATTGAGAGTTCCTCTGTGTCGTCACCGATATACTCAATGGCTCCTTCGATCATCAACAACGACGCGGTCCAGGGTGAGACTTTTCTCCCGGACAGATCTTCGTATTCGGCGGCTTTGCACTGCGGGCCAATTCGTTCGGCCATCTGGAGCAGATCGAAAGCTACGCCCCTGGCCGTTAGGTCAGATTTGGAAGTCTGAACTTCACGACTGACATCCGCGGAGACTTGATCTTCGATGGTTTCGAGCCACAGCCGAGCGCGCCGCACTATCACGATGGGCACGATTTAGCTCTGCTACCGGACAGTGCCCTGGAGGCTGCACACGAGTCCGCTCCGACCCTCAATTCGGAGCCGGCTGTGCAGATCGAGGATGGGTGGTTAGACACCGCCTTGGGGGCTGCAACCTCTACGATGATAGAACCGAATACTGACCTTGTCCCTTGTGAAGCTCGTGACTCCGAGGTGCGGGACTCCTCGCCGTACTGCGAACCTCCCGCGCCCCCCGTCAATCGAATCCGATTGGGCGCCGACCATGGAGTTCACCGCTGCGGACATCTTTCAACACTCACCTTTCGGCGACATCCTGAATTCGCTAAAGTATCTCTTGTTATCAGGAGAGCCCTGACCGGACTGCGGTCAGGACGGTGGGGATGCGGACGACGAAGAAAATCAATTCCCACCCACCACCCACTTAATAGCCACTGTCGACGATTTAACCGACATGCTAGACTTCGACTCCGAAGACATCGACGGTATGGACGACGATGCAGGAGACAAGCAAGAACCAGCGCCTACTGGGCACTGGAAAGCCACCTCAACCCATGACGTATACATGATGGATACACCAAAAGGAAGTGATAACGAGGAACAACGGGACGTGGTGAATGATAATTCCCCCGAAAAACAACCAAAACGGCGATGCAAGCGCCGCCCGAAGTCTCGCCTCGATAACAACGGCACCCGTACTGACCCAGCCGTAGAGCAGGGAGAACCAGTGGACGACGAACATGCCACCAAGCAACCAGCTGAACAGGATGAATTGGACGAGCAACCCATTCCCGGCGAAAACAATAGTTCAGACGATCTCACGCCGGACACATCACCGGAGCATAAGAACCTTCACAGAAGGCTCGTCGCCACTGCAAGAAGTTTGAAGAAGCAAAAGCGGAAGCTCAAAACGGCGGAAGACGTACTCAGAATAAGATGGAGCAAAGTACTCAAAACCGCAGATAAATACGGCGATAGTCACCAAGCAAAGAGCTACCTGAAGCGCAAGCTGTTGCCCGAATTTGACGAGGAGGCCATAGAGCCCCCACAATCAAAAAAGAAAGAGGCCGCCTGGCCGGATAGACGACCAGATGACAGGCTAAGAGCGGCAAGCGGCGCCGCACACAATCCGGCACACGATCCACATAAGGATCCTCGCAAAAAGGATGGCCCGGTCAGGTCCATCTATGGGCCAAAAAAGAAGGCTCCAGGAAGCAACACAACCCGCCAAATGTTCGAAGATAACGGCACACCCAAATATAGGGGCGCCGCACACCTACTATGTTTCACCGATGAGGTACTGGATCATGAGTTTCCAGCGGGATTCAAGCCCGTAAACATAGAGGCATATGATGGAACAACAAACCCCGGAGTCTGGATTGAGGATTATATCCTACACATACATATGTCTAGAGGAGACGATCTCCACGCCATAAAATACCTACCCCTCAAGCTCAAAGGGCCAGCTCGGCATTGGCTCAAAAGCCTCCCAGAAAATACCATCGGAAGTTGGGAAGAGCTTGAGGATGCGTTTCGATCAAATTTTCAGGGAACTTATGTCTGCCCTCCGGATGCAGACGATTTAAGTCACATAACTCAACAGCCCGGGGAGTCAGCACGCAAATTCTGGAACATGTTCCTCACCAAAAAGAACCAAATAGTCGACTGTCCGGACGCCGAAGCCTTAGCAGCCTTTAAACATAACGTCCGAGACGAATGGCTCACCAGAAACCTCTGCCAGGAAAAACCAAGAACAATGGCCGCGCTAACAAGCCTCATGACCTGCTTTTGCGCGGGGGAAGATAGCTGGCTAGCAAGATGCAGCATCAGCGACCCGAGTACATCTGAGGTCAGAGATGGAAATGGGAAACCACGACACAGAAAAGATCAGCGCCGGAATAAGGAAAATGGCCCAAATAACACGGCGGTCAACGCCGGGTTCAAAAGCTCTCGGCCGAATAACAAAACACTGCCCTTTAAGGACAACAGTGACGAGCTATCCAACCTAAACAAAATCTTGGATAGGATATGTCAAATCCACAGTACCCTCGGGAGGCCTGCAAACCATACCCACAGAGATTGTTGGGTCTTCAAGCAGTCCGGCCGACTTAACGCCGAACACAAGGGGCTCGACACACCAAGCGAAGACGACGACGAATCCCACAAGCAGCAGGCCGGAAAACAGAAGACTTTCCCCCTAGAAGTCAAAACAGTGGTCTCACTTCATGTGATAAACAGTGCGGCAACTACTAAAACATGCACTGCACGATCCACCCAAGCGGAGCACCGAAATTGGATGTCAAACCCAATTACTTTCGACTATCAGGATTACTCCAGAAGCATTCGAAACGTAGGAGGGACTGCTTTGATATTGGATCCCATAATCGACGGACTACAATTCACACAAGTCCTAATGGATGGCGGCAGCGATATAAACCTGCTATACCAGGACACCATCCGCAGAATGGGGATAGACCCTACCAAAATTCCCCATAGCAACACTTCCTTCAAAGGAGTGACGCTAGGCCTTTATGCCAATTGTACAGGCTCTGTACTACTAAAGGTTGTGTTCGTTTCATCCGACAACTTCCGTCGCGAAAAGCTAATCTTCCATATCGCCCCATTCAAAAGTAGCCATCAAGCACTACTGGGACGCAAAGCTTTCGCCCGCTTTAATGCGATACTGCATTACGCGTCTCTTACACTCAAAATGCCCGGTCCATGCGGCATAATCTCATTAAAGGGTAACTCCGAGTGTTCCTCGACCACGGAAAACGTGAGACTGCCTTGACAGCCACACACTAATCCAACCTTGCTGATCAAAGCCCCAAAAAACAGGTCATTTAGACCTCGGACACAGTTAGGCGAGTTTGGCATAAATAAACAAGGGGCTTCCCAGCCGCATACCTCTTTACAAGGGGCTGCACGTATAAACAATAAGAGCCAATAAAGCTCAATCTCATTCATCTTCCAAATCATACTCTGTTTTAAATACATTTTTTGCATGATATTTTTTTCCAAACTAAGTTCTTCTCTTTTACAGATGAATCACGTGCTACACCCGTCCAGGATACAGCACAACGGAGACACATGCGCAGACGTGCAGCAGGGACCCGTTGCAAGGATTCTTTTCAGATTAAGACCCTGCGTAAACCTTTCTTACTGTCTCTTGTTGATACTCATCCCCCGGTTTCCTACCATAACCGAGGAGGAGGCTGGCGTTTTGGCATCAGCGCGTGTCAGAAGTTCTTGCCTGTACCTGGACACTAGGGGCTTAGGGCATTGTTCTGCCCGTTATCATAAAGTCCGAATACCTTAGGGAGTGTTCGGCGTCTCGAGTTAGGCCTTATATGCATCAGCTCCGAATAATGTCTTTGGTCAAATGTTGGGTTTGCCCGGCTCCTGTGTTTTGCTGCCTTACGTTCCGCTCCATCGGCTAACGCGGCACCAGGAGAACTACTACGATTGTGCCCCGGTTCGGCCGGGCGAGCACCTCAGTAGAGAAAGCCCAAAACTGACTGTCATGATATAGCGAGAGACTGATCAACCACTTGATCGACTACTGGAATGTTTAGAATTCCTCCGCTTTGACGAAGGACCGCTTCCCGGTCAGGCACACACGCGCCCCGAGTTCGGAGAGCGCGGTGCCTCTAGGGGCTATATAGTAGCCCCACCATCGAGCTCCTATGGCTAAGTGAAAGTGATAAAGCATTATAGTCCAGTTGCCTAGTTTGCTATGCTATCACCTCCTTCAAAGGACCAAGACATTGGATTAAGTGTGAAAATGCGCTTTTTTTGCAAACACCCCCGCACCATGTGCGTGGGGGCTGAAGCCAAAGACTGCCATCTTTCAGGTTATAAATACATATATATTAACGGCCACACAGGAGATACTTCAATACTTGAACGCACACGTATAAAAAGCAGTTACATTATAAACATGATCTCACAAATCATACATGTCATTTGAACATGACATTTTTTGAGCACTGTGACTCTATTAAACGAGCACCCTGCAGGACTTCCTCAAAATAGTGCTCGGCGGGTAATCGACTCTCGTCCGAACCCCGGGATGCAACATCGGTGGCATTCATATCCGCCCAGTATGTCTTAACACGGGCAAGAGCCATCCGTGCACCCTCTATGCATGCCGACCGCTTCATCGCCTTGATATGCGGCACCGCCCCAAGCAATTGCTGCAATAAGCCAAAATAACTCTTAGGCTTGGGCCTTTCCGGCCACAGATGAGCCACCACATCCGTCATGGCAAGTCTGGACAATCTATTCATCTCAGCCCACTCAGCCAACCGATCGGTCAACGGAAGTGGACGCTCCGGACTATGGAATTGAGACCAAAAAAGCTCTTCCATTTCATGATCCTTCTGACTTCGGAAGTGCACAACTGCGTCCGCCGCACTCGCCGCCAAATCCAGATAAGGATCCTCCGCACCCCACAACTGGCCCAACTGAGCATACTTCGGATCCGTGAGCTTCCTACGCAACAGAAAGGGCTTTCCAGCCGCAATGTCTCCGGCCTGACGTAGTTCCTCCTTCATAGCCCGCATTGCAGAACGGGCATCCTTGGCTTCGGCGGTGGCCTTCTCAGGCCCTCCTGCTCCGCTTGGCGTTCTCTTTCAAGAACCTCATAGCGGTCGGTAGCATCTTTTAATTTCACGGCCATTTCCTCCCTGCTTCGGCAGTGAGCAGCCTTTTCGGCTTTTAGCTCCTCCGCTGCCTTCGAGGCAGCCGCATCACTTTTTCTGGCTTGGTCCTTGGCTCAAGCAAGCTCCGCCCGAAGGTCTTCCACAGCAGCGGCACCATCTGCATCAAGCATACATGTTGTAAGGAGTGGGCATCAGCTTCCTTACCAGGTGACCGCGGAAAAACCACCTACCTTGCGACTCGTCAAGTCGTTTATTGACCAGCGCGATGTCCGCATCCGCAACATCGAGTTGCCGCTTCAGCTCGGCAACTATATCAGTCCGGCTGGCCACTGAACGTTCCGCCACCTGCATAGGAAAGGAGACATTTTGTAACTGAGATTATGATCCTCGGCACGCTGTCGCTTTCGACAACATACCGAGTCTCAGGGGCTACTATCTATACAGGGCGCACTCTATGTGCAAAACTATCAAAAGGTATGTCATTTTTTGCATACCTCAAACCCCGTCAATAAACTTCTGACAGCCTTATGCAACCCGCTCTCGGCGGATGAGATCCTTTAAATCACCATACTCATTAATGCGCGGTGATCTTCTGAGAGAGACGCCCTCTCGAGCAAACCCTGCAGCTCCACCGGCCGTACTCCAATGGGTGCCGAACTCCCCGGCCCCGCCGGACTCGGGGAGACCCTCCGTGACGACACCTCAGGGTCGTCCGACCCGCTTGACGGGGCGGCAAATGGAGGCGTTTCGCTCTCCATCATCTCCGGACGAAGGTCCCCCGAGGATGAGCTCTGCTGAGAAGGGTTGAGATCCAAACTACAAGGTAAAAACTTCGGTTATCCTTAGAAATAAAATAGGGATGTCCCTTATTATAAAACTTCCCTTTTTTCTACTTACGGCTCGCTGGAGGGCTGATTCCTTTGGGGAGACTGTGCGGCCGGGACTCCTCCCGGCACAGGACCTTCCGGTGCAGATTTCTTTCCCCGCTTCGAGGCTTTGGCCTCCAGGTTTTCGGAGGCGGCCCTCTTCTCCCCCTGGAGGGAGGGATTCTTGATTCCCCCCTTACTGAGAGCCTCCTTAACAGAGGTGGTAGTTTCCCTGTTCCCCCTTCGCCCTCCTCCGAAGGCCCTACCTCCAACATTTTTATTAACACGGGATCCGGCGTGGTCTCAGGGAGGGGGGCCGGACACCATATCAGTTTTGCTTGCGCTATCCACTCCTGTTCAAGGGATAGCCGGTTAAAAGGCAAATCCATGATAAATAAATGGATGATATGTCCGGACATAGGGCTACTTACTTGAGTATCCGGGCGATTGCAGCTTAGGCCAGCGTCCTTGGTCAAATCCGGACACATTTCTTGTGATCCAAAGAACAGTTTGTACATCTCCACGGGTTTTGTGCCCATGAAGTGTTGGAGAGCTCGTGGTCCCTCCGGATTGAATTCCCACAGGCGGAGGGGGCGACGCTTGTAGGGCAGAAGACGTCGAATTAGCATAACCTGTGTCGCTACGACCAGAGTGATCTCCCTTTCTTGGAGGTCTCGAATCCAGCCCTGCAATAGGGGTATGTCCTTGGACGGCCCCCAGTCAAACCCTTTGTTGACCCACGACGTCGGCCGTTGTGGAGGGCCCGAGCGAAAGGCGGGCGGCGGCCTCTGCCTGCTACCCCTGGGAGCGGTGATATAGAACCACTCCTGTTGCCACAAGCCAAGCTCCTCTTGAAAAGAGCCCTCGGGCCATGGAGCATCGGCCCTCTTGCTTATAACCGCCCCGCCGCACTCTGCCTGACGCCCCTCAATCATCTTCGGCTCCACATTGAAGGTTTTGAGCCACAAACCGAAGTGAGGGGTAGTGCGGAGGAAGGCTTCGCGGACGACAATAAATGATGAGATGTGGAGGATAGACTCCGGAGCCAAGTCGTGGAATTCCAGCCCATAGTAAAACAGGAGCCCCCTCACGAAGGGATGCATCAGGAGGCCTAAACCCCGACGGAGGTGAGACACGAACACGACACTCTCGCCAGGCTCAGGAGTAGGAATGACTTGCCCTTGGGCAGGCAACCTATGCGAAATCTCGTAGGTTAAGTACCTGGCGTCTCTCAGCTTTAGCACGTCCTCTTCCGTGACGGAGGAGCGCATCCACCGGCCCTGTAGGTCAGATACAGACATTGTCGAAGGTCCGAAGTGCCCGAATCTAGAGCCCTGGGTGTTGGAACTCGGGGCGAGGGGCGGATTCGATTGAGGATTGAAGAAAAGGAACGGGCCTTGGTCTCATTATAAAGAGGGAGAATACCAAGAGCCGTCCCCGTGACCGTTTGGAACTCGCCTTCGATGGAGGGGGCGTGGCAACGGGCGCGGTTGGGTTACCCACGTCCGTACTGATGAGAATCCGGGATAAGGGAAACACAATCTCTGCTTCGACAAGACGTGCCAAGGAAACCGCTTCACTAAACGCGCTGAGGTGGTATGATAAAAACGATTCAAGTGAAGGCTTGGTTGTGGTGTGACGTCACGCCACGAAATACGTCAGCAGATTGAACTTGTGTAAATATTATTCTCTCTGCGGTGGAATGTGGAATTTATTTTGCAGAGCCGGACACTATCCTGGTGTTCACATTCTTCTATAAATTATTCGGAGGAGGAACCCGCCTTGCAATGCCGAAGACAATATGCGCGCCGGACTTGTCGTCATTGAAGCCTGGTTCAGGGGCTACTGAGGGAGTTCTGGATTAGGGGGTGTCCAGATAGCCGAACTATCATCATCGGCCGGACTCCAAGACTATGAAGATACAAGATTGAAGACTTCGTCCCGTGTCCGGATGGGACTTTCCTTGGCGTGGAAGGCAAGCTTGGCGATACGGATATGTAGATCTCCTACCATTGTAACCGACTCTGTGTAACCCTAGCCCTCTCCGGTGTCTAGATAAACCGGATGGTTTTAGTCCATACAAAAACAATCATACCATAGGCTAGCTTCTAGGGTTTAGCCTCCTTGATCTCATAGTAGATCTACTCTTGTAATACCCACATCATCAATATTAATCAAGCAGGACGTAGGGTTTTACCTCCATCAAGAGGGCCCGAACCTGGGTAAAACATCGTGTCCCTTGTCTCCTGTTACCATCCGCCTAGACGCACAGTTCGGGACCCCCTACCCGAGATCCGCCGGTTTTGACACCGACAAGTGGTATGGTCTTTAAAGCTGAGGCGGGCTTGTGTGACATATTGGAGTAAAATTGACATCCCTCACACTTGTCGACTATCTCCTTTGCCATTTCATTCGCTCTTGGCCAGTAAAATCCGGCTCGGTATGCTTTGGCCACGATGGTCCGAGAGGACGCATGATGGCCACAGGTCCCCGAGTGGATGTCATCAATGATTATTCGACCTTCTTCTGGCGTTATGCATTTCTGACCAACTCCAGTCGCGCTTTCTCTGTACAGTTGTCCCCTTATCACAGTAAAGGCTTTAGATCGGTGGACGATCTGTCGATCCTCTTCTTTGTCCTCTGGGAGCTCTTTCCTTAAGATATACGCGATATATTGTATTGTCCAATCAGGAGTGATCACCAATGCTTCCATGATCAGGTCGACCATCGCTGGAACTTCAACTTCAGCCGGATCTGTGATACTCTTAGGTTGCGGAGCTTCTTCGGTAAAAGGATCTTCTTTGACTGATGGAGTATGGATATGCTCCAAGAACACATCACTGGGAATGGCTTCTCTCTTGGAACCTATCTTCGCCAAATCATTAGCCGCTTGATTCTTCAGTCGGGGTATATGGTGGAGCTCTAACCCTTCGAATTTCTTTTCAAGCTTCCTCACTGCATTGCATTATCCAGTCATGGCTGGGCTTCTAACGTCCCACTCCTTCATCACCTGATTGACCACCAAATCTGAGTCGCCATAAACCATAAGGCGACGGACGCTGAGTGAAATGGCCATGCGCAACCCATACAAAAGGGCTTCATATTCTGCTTCATTATTGGAGGAATCAAAGTGGATCTGGAGCACATATCTGAGCTTATCTCCTCGGGGGGAAACCAAATCCACCCCAGCACCAAAACCATTTAACATCTTAGAGCCATCAAAGAGCATGGTCCAATGCTCCGAGTGAACTTGAGTCGGCTACTGTTGTTCAATCCACTCGGCAAGGAAATCTGCTATCGCCTGGGACTTAATGGCTTTCTTTGCCTCAAATTTGATATCAAGGGGAAGGAGTTCAATCGCCCATTTAGCCACTCGACCAGTTGCATCTCTGTTGTGCAGAATCTCTGACAGTGGTGCGTCGCTGACGACTGTAATGGAATGATCAGAGAAATAATGAGCAACCTTCTTCGTTTTCATGTAGATCCCATATACAAGCTTCTGATAATGAGGATATCTTTGCTTCGATGGAGTCAAAACTTCAGAGAGATAATACATTGGGCGCTGAACTTTTAAGGCTTTCCCTTCTTCTTCCCGCTCGACCGTAAGTACTATACTGATGACTTGTCCTGTGGCTGCTATGTAAAGCAACAGAGGCTCTTTGCTGATTGGAGCAGCAAGCACCGACTGGGTGGAGAGCAGAGCTTTTAGCTCGGCAAACGCTGCATCAGCTTCAGGAGTCCACTCGAACTTGTCTGCCTTCTTCATCAGTCGGTAAAGAGGTAATGCCTTTTCACCGAAGCAAGAGATGAATCGACTTAACGCGGCCAAGCATCCAGTAAGCTTCTGGACATCATGCACACGCACAGGGCGTTTCATTCGGAGTATGGTGCCAACTTTTTCTGGGTTAGCGTCAATTCCTCGTTCTGAAATGAGAAAACCGAGTAACTTTCCGCCAGGAACTCCGAATGTGCACTTTGATGGATTAAGCTTGATATCATACCTCCTGAGATTGGCAAATGTTTCAGCAAGGTCAGTCAACAGGTCGGAACCCTTTCGTGACTTGACCACGATATCATCCATGTATGCTTCCACATTCCGACTGATTTGAGTGAGTAAACACTTTTGAATCATCCTCATGAACGTGGCTCCGGCATTCTTGAGATGGAATGGCATAGTGACATAGCAGAAGCACCCGAATGAAGTGATGAAAGCTGTTTTGATCTCGTCGGGTCCATACAGACGGATCTGATGGTACCCGGAATAGGCGTCTAAAAAAGACAATATCTCGCATCCCGCAGTCGAGTCGACAATTTGGTCGATGCGAGGGAGAGGATAATGATCTTTTGGGCAGGCCCGATTGATATGTTTGAAATTGATGCACATGTGAAGTGACTTGTCCTTCTTGTGGACCATGACGACATTGGCGAGCCACTCGGAGTGGTATATCTCTCGGATAAACTCTGCTGCAAGGAGTCGAGCCACCTCCTCGCCAATGGCTTTTCTCTTCTGAACGGCGGACCGTCGAAGATGTTCTTTGACAGGTTTTGCTTTTGAGTCGACTCTAAGACGATGCTCAGCCAGCCCCCTGGGAACACCCGGCATGTCAGCAGGCTTCCATGCAAAGATGTCCCAGTTCTCACGGAGGAACTGGATGAGCGCTTCTTCCTATTTAGAGTCGAGTGTTGTGGAAATATGGGTCGGAGCTGCACTGGGGTCAGTCGGGTGAATATGAACGGGCTTCGTCTCACCAGACGACTGGAACACTGACTCTGTGGTGGGCTTTTTGGCCCGCAACAAATCACTCGGATCTGCATTTTTCTTGTATCCCTCCAGCTCTACCACTATTATCTGGGCATCCGCAATCTTCGAGCCTTTCTGAAAACACTCTTCTGCCTTCTTCCGGTTGCCAGTGATAGTGATCACACCTTTGGGGCCAGGCATCTTCAACTTGAGGTATACGTAACATGGTCGAGCCATGAATCGAGCGTAGGCTGATCTGCCTAAAATGGCGTGATAAGCGCTCTGGAGATCCATGACTTCAAATGTTAACCTTTCTTTGCGGAAATGCTTCGAATCGCCGAAGACCACATCGAGGGCTATTTGGCCGAGTGACTCAGCTTTCTTCCCAGGTATGACTCTATGGAAACTCATGTTGCTGGAACTGAGTCTGGACATCGGAATGCCCATTCCCTCTAGCGTCTCCGCATACAGTATATTCAACCCACTGCCGCCATCCATCAGTACCTTAGTCAGTCGAGTGCCTTCGACGACGAGGTCGACCACCAAAGCTTGCCTCCCAGGGGTGGCTATGTGCGCCGGATGATCGGACTGGTCGAATGTGATGGCAGTCTGAGACCATTTCAGATAACTAGGCGTTGCAGGAGCAACCATATTCACCTCACGGTTGATAACTTTCAATCAACTTTTGCTCTCCACACCAGCAAAAATCATCAGGGAGGAATTGACATGAGGATATCCTCCATCACTGTCCTCCTTGTCCTCAGCCTTGTCCGACTCCTTTTCTTTGTCCTTGGGATGTTTTCCTTGAAACTGCTGGATTAAGAGCCGACACTGGCGAGTGGTATGTTTCGGGTAGATGAAGTTACCCTCTTCGTCCTTCTTCGTGTGGATGTGACACGGCAGATCCATCACGTCATTTCCTTCCTTATCCTTCACCTTCTTGGGGTTCCAAGATCCTTTGGGCTTCCCTTTGAATTTGCCTTGAGTCACGGCCAGAGCCTCTCCAGGAGCAGCTGGCTCGGCTTTCCGCTTCTGCTTCCGATTGGAGTTTCCTTTTTCCGACTGACTCGGCTTATACTTGCAACTCCGGAGTCTGTCCTCTTCTTCACCGTTAGCGTATTTGGTGGCAATCTCCATCATTCGACTTAGGGTCATATCCCCGGTTCGACCAAACTTCAGACTTAACTCTCTGTTCTTGACACCATCCTTGAAGGCGCAGACCGCTTGATGATCAGACACATTCTCCATGATATGATGCAAAGTGATCCATCTCTGGATGTAATCTCTCAGGGTTTCATTCGACTTTTGCACGCATACTTGCAGCTCTGTCAATCCGGCCGGTCGCTTGCAAGTTCCCTCGAACGTCCTGACGAACACTCGGGAAAGATCTTCCCAAGTGTAAATGCTGCTAGGAGCTAACTGATTCAACCACGTCCTGGCCGAACCCTCCAACATGAGTGGTAAATGCTTCATGGCCACCTCATCATTACCGCCACTAATCTGTACCGCCACTCGGTAGTCTTCAAGCCAGGTTTCAGGCTTGGACTCACCGGTGAACTTACTTACCCCAGTCGCCAACCTGAAGTTGGGGGGTATCACTGCGGCTCTGATGGCTCTGCTAAAACATTCTAGACCTGAAACATGGACTCGGCTGCTAGTGGGCGCATCTCTGTCATGGCCACCTCGATGAGCTCTGTTCCGATCGACCAAACCTTGCACAATGATGGACCTCGCATCAAAGCCTAGTTCCCAGGGGGCGACCAGAGCTCTTCGCCCAACACTGAGCTGGTGCCTGTCATCTTGTTGCCCATGAGCGTAAGACCCACCCCTTGGGGGAGGAGTGGGCACTCAACGCCTATCATCACGATCAAATCGGTCATCATACTGGTCACGCCGACCTTCACGTCCCTCGCGCCGCGGAGGCGATCTTGGGCTATGAGCCGACTGAACTGTATTCGCAGCGACGAATCGACTGTGAATCCTGTTGTGCAACTGTGACACAGCTGAATTCTGATCTCCTGCGGCTCGGAGCAAATCCCTGATCTGCATCAAGCCTCTGCCAGCCTCAGACTGAGAGGGCTGAATTGACTCTGCTATACGGGCTGCAGCTGCTAAATTCTGAATCGGGGTTCGATATACCTGAGTTGGTTGCGGAAAGAGCTGATGTTGACTGGAGTCGGGTACTCGTTGCCGCGCACGCTCGTCGAGTACTCGCTGGAGGTTCTCCAGTCGAGTGCGTTCAACCAAGTTGGCCAAACGCGCCTCTTCCAAGGCACGAGCCTCGAGAGTTTCTCCTGCGATGGGAGTAAGCAGGGCATCCATGTTCCGGCGGCGAAGATCTTCCCTTTGCAGAGAAGAGAGTGGCTCGGGTTGATATTCCTCGTGGGCCTGAGCGGGGTCGCCTCCACCGTCTATCCCGTCGGTGCGGGGGAAGCCGGGAGGGCTACGAGGCCCATTGACCATCAGGACCTCCGCCGCTGAATCACTGTTGTCGCACTCGGATGCAGTCGCTACGGAGCCAGTCGACAGATCGAACAGGCCGTAGAGAGATTCATCGGGCTCAATTGCCGCGACTTGGGTGGTGGCCGATTGGCGAGCTACCGCGTGTCTCACCCACCGCTGAAGCCTCGACCGACCAGGGCGCTTGTGCTGGCGGGAGACAAGGAGGGAGGACAGCACAGGAGTCGACCGATATGGAGTCGACGGTTGCCGCAGCAGGACGCCGCGGACACACGCCCGAAAATGCATCGCACCGCGGACGGGGAGCGCGTCGATGTCGAGTGGAGCCTCCTGGAGCCAAGCGGAGTCGTCGGCAATGAAAGTGAGCGCACCGAGATGGATCTCGTGGCCCTCGACCAGAATTCCGCCAGAAACCATGATGAAGGCAATCGGAAAAACTGTAACTTCTCCAAAAAAGTCGCTAAGACACCTGCCCCACGGTGGGCGCCAACTGTCGTAGTTCTAAGACTGACAGTAGAATGGGGGGTAGGTATGGAGAGGCAAGATCCTAGCTATGGAGTAGTTGTATACGCAAGGGATTTACGAGTTCAGGCCCTTCTCAGAGGAAGTAACAGCCCTACGTCTCGGAGCCCGGAGGCGGTCGACTGGATTATGTGTGTATGAGTTATAGGGGTGCGAACCCTTTACACTGAGGAGGGGGGTGGCTTATATAGTGTCTGCCAGACCCCTCCGGCCCTCAGTTATGCGGGGTTTAAAGTACATAAAGGATTGGCGTTACTGGTAACGCCCTACATAAAGTGTCATCATGGTAATAAAGACTACTTAATTACAGACCGTTTGGATACAGAGTGACTCTTAATCTCCTGGTGGTCGAGTGAGTCTTCGTGGTCGAATGCCTTCGAGTCCGTCAAGTGGAATCCCTCTTGGTCGACTGGAACACTGTTTCTTCTGAAGATGTCCTTGGGGAGGGTCCTCTGGACAGGCCCATGACCCTACCCTATGTACATGACTTCATCAGTGCCTGCACCAGATCCGCGGCACAGGCCCTCCAGCATCCACCAACGGACCGACGCCGGGAGAGAGTAGCGCCAGACCCACCACCGGCAGCGCCACCTACACCACGCAGAGGCCACTGGCCTTGGGAGACTAGCAGCCCCAGACAGCACCACGCTAGCCAGGGCACACCACTGCACCTCGCCAAACACCAGCCCGCCCGAGAGGGCCGTCTCCGGCCAGGCAGGATGGGATCAGCAACTCCATCACCGCCCACCAGAGCCGCCGGGGCCCCCACCACGCGCAGCCGCCCTGCCACCCACGCGGCACACGACGGCCAGCACCGCCGCATCCCGCCGACGGCGCGCGCCCACCAGATCCGAGCAGAAAAGCCCCGACCCGTCGCCAAAACGGTCAGCCGCCGCTCCTCCATCGCGAGGAAGACAGAGAGGAGGGGGCCGCCGCTCCTTGGGGCCGCCGCCCCAGCATCCAGCGCCACTGCGTCGTAGGAGAGGCCGGAGGGCCAGATCCACGCCGGCGCGCAACTCCGCGACGCACGGCGCGCCGTCCAGGGCTGGCCTCCACGCGTGACAGGAGAGAAAAGGCTCGCCGCCGGCGGCAGCCGCACGGGCTTTGCCCGGCGAGGACGCCCGATGACGGGGAGGGGGGGGGAGCAGGAGGAGGTGGCGGCGGCGGGGTTAGGTCACCCGAGCCGCCCCCTGGAGAGCCGGGTGCGGGGGGCCGAAAGTAATGGTGTGGATGGTGTTTTCAGAATATATAGAACCAATATCGAAATCCTTGACCAATTGCCCATAGACAGATCCGTGGCGTGGTCTTTCAATCAATCTGTGAAATATTTCAAGTCCGACCACAATCTGTCATTGCTGGTGCGATAGCTATGTACAATCAATCCGGACCTTTAATATATGGATCCAAGTTTATTCTTCGTATCATAAACTATAGAATATCATTGATTGGCATTGATTTTCGAGGCTGCAATCACTGCAGTAACACACCAGGTAACGCTACAAAATCTTCATCGAAAATAACGTATGATAGTTCTGCCTGAACAAATATTTATGATGATTACTGAAACATTGACAGAGAGCGGCTATTTCAGATTTCGAGCTCATCTACACCCGCGCCGCGTATGAACAGTGAAGTTTCAAAAAAGTAAAGTCTGCCTTTTTTTTTGTGTGCACCCAAGATGCTCGGGTTCGCAAGGTACTTCGAGATTTTTCATGGTGTGACGACATTCAAGAAGGTTGTGGCAAAAAAAAGTCTCTCAAAGAAACTTTGGAAAACTACACTGTTTAGACCCTTTTTTTGTATGAGCTCCTCAAATGTCATTTGGAAACAAAAAAATGAAGGATCCTAGAAAACTCTAGCATCTTGGATGTAAAAAAATATCCTTTTTTTTTGCTATTTTCATGAATTTACTGTTCATCTGAACCATCTGACCTATATTCACACGCCCCTCGCCAGTCGCTCCCGCGGTGGCTCCGGGGGGCTAACCCTAGTGCTGTTAGCCTCGTTTCCTCCTAGCTTCCTTCTACCCTTGTCGTTGGTGGGGCGCGCCGCCGGACTAAGGACGACTGGCATCAGCTGCGACGGGGATTTCTTTCTCTCCTCGTTCGGTGGCGACATGCACGGGTGGCGGCGCGCTGGCATGGGGGTGTGTCGGTGCAGAGGCGGGCGTCGGCGGTTGAGTCGCCGATGCAGTGCGCTAGCACAAAGGGTTTCGCAGTGTGGCCTCTTGTGGCGTCAGCGGTGCTGGTTCGGTCAGATCTGGATCGGCCGGACCCAGTCGCCCGCGGCTGCAGGTGGCGGCTTCCTCGGATCGCCGGCGCGGTCACGGCGACCAAGACTGCGGTAATTGACCGCTCGGCGATTCGGCAACGGTGGATGTGGCCGGTGGCGGCGACAATGCTTGGCCTGGATCCTCGGACGGCGCCCTGAAAGGTGGCGACGGGTGAAGCTCAGGGGACCCGTGGCGATATGGCGTCGTGATGTCCCTGGCCAAGGCAAACTTTGTCGGTGATCTGGTGGCTCTGGCCCCGGATTAGATCGGATTAGTGACGATGACGAGCTCACGCGGGATCCTCCATGGTGGCTCTTGCGGTTTGGCGAGGTGGGGTGGCAGCCCTCCCCCAAACTCAAGTGGTAGCACCTGCAAGCAGTGGCCGGTGTGCCAAGGCTCCCACTGTGGCAGTGCTGCTACGGGTGGTCGCTGGATCTGGGAGGCCAGATCTGGGGCTTTGAAGGTGGTCTAAGCGATGCATAAGATGTCGGATGGATGATCGTGGGACAAGATCCGGGTGAAAACCTTGTCTTCGACTGGTGGCCGGAGCCGGTGATGCTGACACCCTTGTGGTTTCCTTCTTGAAGGCATAATCAAAGTAAAATTCCCACTTCCTTCCGCTATCTCCGGGGCAAACCCTTGACCAGTCGATCAAATGATGGCGACACTCAGGTGTCGTTCCCCCCGTGGGGGTTAATAACCCAGAAGTACTGGGGATCGCGACAATTTTGAAGTATAGTATTTCACCTAAATTTATTGATTCGACACAAGGGGAGTCAAAGAATATTTACGAGCTTAGCAAATGTTGATGTTATCCTGAAAAAAACATAGCACCCACGATGATTAAATATATATATATTTTTAGTTGAAATTTGTCGATAATTTGGGATGAAGAATTCAGAATGACTTAATCAACGGAATATCGCATATGGCACAGAAGACAAAATTCATCCCGACAAGGAATTTACAAGACCAAAGTCCAAAAGCAGCCGATCAAAATACCATTTCTATAACTAAAATTATTAAGGTAGAAATTTTTCTGAATTCCTGCTCGAGTAGTTCCATAGAAAATTTTCCGCTTTTTGACAAAAAAAGAATAAGCTATATCTATGCGGCAATCATCAAACAGGAGGCTCTAGTCACTAGAGTCTAGTGTGAGATGGTGTGCTCGTCGCCTTCCGCTCTCCCCACTTTGTCCGATTCCTATCCCGCCTCCGCCGACCCCGTATGATTGGCGACGTCCCCGGCCGCTAACATCGCCGTCTTCCCCGGCACCGTCGTCGATCCGGTATTTATCTTCCTCCTCCCCCGGCCGTTGAAGCCGACAGCATTCATCAAGCGCAGGCAACACATTTAAAAATTGAAACGTGCTCGCACGCAGCTGCTGGCCGATCGGAGAGGAGAGAGGAGACGATCAACGAACCGCTTTGCCGGCACGGTCGTCCGCTGGCATGTGCGCCATTTTTTATCCCGGAAGTCTGTCTTCTGCTTGGAGCAATTTCAACGGGCCGACCCAAACGAACGACGTATTTGTTCTTTTTTTTGAATCGGCCGCCTAGTCGACGTCCGTGCTGTTTTAAATTTGAGTCGGCAGTGCGCCTAACGCACCACTCAAAAAAAAAGTGCCGGCGTGGCCAGCTGGTCGCCCTATTTCAACAAATAGCTTATTTTTGCATTGTTTCACACATAACTTTCACATTCTATTGAGGCGGTGATGGACCAACACGACAGCCAATATCTCCTCCTCGTCATCGGATGATGAATCGTCGGAGTCGCAAAGGAAATTGTGAAAAAAGAACTCGTCGACTGAGTCCATTTTATACCTTGGCAAACTGTCGAACAGCTTGTGGGCGTCGACGAAGGAGACGGCCGACGAAGGTAGTCGTGGCGCGCACAGACCAGCTAGCTGCCCTGCCGGTGTCCGACGAACGTGCCGGTGAGGATCTGGCCGGGTCGACGAGGCGACTTCTTGGTCGCGGTAGCGGCTGTGTCAGGGGCGAGCAGGGATGGAAGTTGTCGGTTCCCCGACGGCAAGACGGCGGTGGCGGGCGACGTGGGAGGTGGCGGCGTTGCTGAGGGGATGTTGCGGCGCCGGCAGAGTCACCGGAAAAAATGTACGGTGGCGTCGGCGACGAAGGAGGTGGACGAGGGTTTGTTGTTGGGCGGGGAGAGGCCAATGCGCCACCGACCATCGGGCCCGGCGGGAGGAGAAGGAGGTGGATGAGGGTTTGTTGTTGGGTGGCGAGCGCGCGCGCGTCCGTCTTATGTCTGCGCCGACGCAAATTCGACTCAAAAATGAGCAAAGAATGAGTTACCCGCGGACGAAAAGCGGACGCGCGTCTGTTTGGGTCGATGCGTTGGACCGATTTTTGTGTCTGTGCAGATCCAAACGAACACACATGGACATAAATGGATCGCCCCGTTGGAGTTGCTCTTTGTGCTCCAAGCACCCCCGTCCCGTCGCGCCATTGGCCATGGGAGCTTAGTCTTACCGTGTCTGGGCGGACCCACGATGGACCAGAGGTTAATTTAGGTGCTGGTAAAATGGTCGATGCTTCCACGTCAAAATTCACAGTGGTGCCAACTAAAAATAATAATCAGAATGTTCGATGCTCCAGCTCCAATAATTGCGACTCTGGACAGGGCCGCGCCGCGTTGTCGAACACAGCAAGATGTCAGGAACGACGATGGAATGGTAAATCAGTGATCGAACCCAACCAAAGATGAAAAGTGAAATAATTAGTGACGGTATAATCGCGTTTTGTTTACCTGCAATGGACAGGATCGAGCCGAGGTCGCGGCCGCTTAACCAAGGGTCTAGAAGATTGCCTCATCTCGTTGACTAATCCTTGGGTATTATTCTGGTACGGGCATTTCAGCGGTCGGGTGGCGTTGCGTCTGCCCATTTGGTTTGTCTCTGTCTACTTGGTACTGTACCTTTCAGCGGTCGTTCGGTGCTCCATCGAGCCACAACTTGTGCCCATCCTTTTTCTCTTCTTCCAACAGAGAGAGAGAGAGTAGGGTCGAGTAGGTTCAAATGCAACCGTCGGTTGATGCTGCAAAATGGGTGCGAATTCTAGAGATATTGGAAAATTTCAATATGCATATATCAAGGACACGTATGGCAATATTGAACTCCCTTCGTCCGGAAATACTTGTCGGAGAAATGAATGTATCTAGTCATATTTTAGTTCTAGATACATCTAGTTTTATCAGTTTTTTCGACAAGTATGTCGGGACAGAGGGAGTACCTGACATGGGATACAAGCACCATCAGACCTGAGGGAGATGGTGAAGTGCGAGTGGACCTGAAGTTCCATATCTGAATACCATCTGAGCACTCATATATCTTGCAAAATACGTCAGGCCTGACATTATATTTGTTGGTAAATTATTGAGAGTGTAATCCCCAACAAAAGGTATAATGAAAGGTGTAAGGAATATCCTCATATATGCCCAAGACACAAGAGGTCTTGATTAATTCCATGGGGGAATCAAGATGGAACCATCGTGTTATCCTGATAGTGGCTAGTAATTTGTCCCAATAGTACCATCAAAGACCGGATTTACTGCAAGAGTATTTCAAGGGAAGCCTTCAGAATAGAATCTAAATGGGTCCTTCCGGTCATCATTCTGTCGGAATTATTTTATTTGACGCATGACAAGATATACACGGCTTCTCAGAATGACTGGCCACATCTGAGATCATGTGAAGATTTAATGGAATCAGCTATCATTATCTACCAAGATAATGTCACTTGTATTGCTTATGGGTTATATTTATCCTTGCGAATTACAGAAATGTAAGAGGATAATATGCAAACAAATTATTATGATATTCACAATGTCTCTATCAACGTTTATATTCCAGAATTAGGTTCGTGAAATTGGTATGAGACAACCTTGAGGTTTGCAAAGTTCAGGAGGAGTAAAATCCCAAGTTATAACTCGTTGATGATCTTAATATCACTCATATTGTACTGTTTTTTCCTTCATGAGTTTTTTATGATGGTTTCTCATATAAAATTTTTAACAAGACAATATAAATACAAGTGTGGATATATGCCATATTGGTTTCTGCTTATATTTCCCACTGGGTATTAAAGGAGCTTTCGATGGCATATTATTATAAGATCTTTTTCTCATTTTTTTGCAACAGGGTTTTCGAAGGAATTTTTAGTGTGCAATATACAGATGACAAATTGATCAAGAGAGGGTGTTGAGAAGTAAAACAAGTGATCAATTGTATGGAAGGATGCCTCCCAGAAGATGTCTGTTGGGAAGAGGTGTCTTTTCAACACACCCTTTCATCATGTATATAAGTGTTGTCTCCCGCATTGCAATTGAACTAGCCAATCTTTTGAACTCTTTATTTATTTCCTTTACTTTCACATTACAATAGATGCTACAAAATGGGTGCGGATTCTCTGCTGGATGGCACACAAAGAAATTACTGTCTCTTTGGTATACGGTATATATAAGAATTACTTATCGATACTTGGTCGCACAAGGTAAGGTAGTTAATAATAACAACATTTTGTTCGTGTTCAACCTGCACAAACCGGAAGGGTCAATGTCACGTCTCAACCGAATAGATCTGAAATACTATTCCCCTCATGGTTGACTAATCTTTCTATATCCTAGTGCAGCGAGCATTCGGTTGGGTTTCGTCGTGTTGCCCTAGCTTGGCCATTGTCGCTGTCTGCCAATAAGTTGGAGCTAACGACGCGTCACTGGACACACGGGCGTTTTGCAAGTTTTCGGCTGTTTGATGCGTGCAAACCGCAAACACGGGCGTTTTGCGACGTCCCTACCCTACGTCCCAGGAATGAGAGCGAGTAGTGCTTCCAATGCAACCGCCGTCCACGTGGACCTGCGAACAAACCGCTAATCCCTCGGACGTAAATCGATCTGGACTCTTTCTTGTCCCTGGGTTCACTCACAAATTCACGCTCGCCTGACGGCGAGAAAACGGTGCAGGGCGGCTCGTACGTACACGTGGCTAGAAAGAGTATGAGCGACCAGATCAATGAACAACTTGAGTTTTATTATCTGCTCTGTCGAATGTTTGTTGCGTCTTCTCTCTTACTCTTGGTAGATTCAATGGCTTCCCCTTTTTCCATCACCACCCACTTATCGAAAAGGACGCAATTGTGGCGCTGGATCACCTGCAAGATGCTGTCAACTACTGTTTGATTAGTTACTAGAAAACAACATTTCTTCCATGTATTCGATGGGAAAGGCATCAGTTTCTCCACCCGATAATTGGTGGCGCATATGTCGCTGATGTACCCTGACTAATGAGGTTTATACATGCTCCCAACTCCCAAGATTCCCCCCGCGGGCGACCCAGGAGGGCGCCGCCGCCGCCGCCTAGGGGTTCCCTTCCCCGCTGCCCTTCCCCTCGCCGCCGCCGACGGGCGCCACCGGGCAAAGCCCTCGTGGCGGCGGCGGGGCTGCTCGTCACCTGTTCTGCGAGGTGGGATGCGGGGCTCCTTCTCCTCAATAGCATCGTAAGGCAGCAAGTCACTTTCGCCCCCAGCGCCTTCCCTTGACACCCTGCTAGCTCGACGGCGTGGCATCCCTTCCGGTGGTGCGACGTCCCTAGCATGGGCGCTGCCTCCTGGTGGCGGATCTGGGTACTCCCAGATTGGATCGGGGATGGAGGCTTTGGAGATGGGAGTGGCCGGTGGCCCTGCGGGATGGCGGTGGTGGTGCATCTGGTGGCCAGGCTCCGCTGGTGATCTCGCGGCCTTTGGGAATCGTGGAGGTGCCGGCGGTGGCATATGCTCAGCCTGGTGGTGGTGGCGGCCGTGTACGGGAGTTGGATTCGTTCGAACAGATCTGGGTGAAAACTTGCTTTCGGCTACTATCAAGGCCGACGGTGGCGGCGCTATCTGCATCGTTTCCTTCTTGAAGGCATCGCCGTGGAGAAGTTCAAGACCACTCTCTGCTACCTCCGAGGAAAACCCTAGATCGGAGGACAGCGGCGCTCTGGTGTCGTTCCCCCCTTGGGGGCGTCATTCTTGGAGGTACACACGTGATCGAGGGACCAAAGGACAGATTCTTTGGTGGAGCGGTGCATCGTCTCACTCATTGATGACGGCGGGTCTCGGCGGCATGGCGCTGTGGTGACTCGGCGTTCGATGCGCGGAGATGGACTCGCGCGGGAGGGTGACACGGTCTGGCGTCGTGGTGGCGTCGACGGCAGCTAGACCGGGCAAGGTGGATGCAGCAGTACAGCTCTGAAGATGAATTGATGGCAGGTGGCTGCGGCGGCCTCATACCCGGCAGGCATCCTGGTTGAGGACTGCGCCGGACCGGTGGGTGATCCATACCCGCAGGCATCCTGGATGGGACCTCGGGTCTTAAATGTTAGGTTTGGTTGCGAGGTCTGGTTGGTATTATGCCCAGACTATCAACATCCCTTCATCAATTGGATAGAATTAGCGACAGATGTTGCCTAGATGGCGATTTTAGTCTTACTGTTGTATCACTTTGTAAGGTCTTGTGTGAATAATTAATAAAGTGGTTGCATGCATCGTCCAGATGCAGAGGCCGGGGGTCCTCCTTCTTTTCTAAAAAAACCTGACTAAAAGCTTAGTATAAAGTTGGGTCATCTACTTTGGAACGGAGTGAGTATTAAATTAACAAAAATAAATCATGCCAAACACAGGCAATTCCACCACCATAATCATGCAGCAGCATACCTTGGTTTTATAATATCAAGAAATTATTGTTCATTTTAGATGGTGTTTTGAGCATAGAACCAAAATATCGAAATCATTGACCAATTGCATAGAGACAGATCCTGGCGTGGTCTTTCAATCAATCTCTAAAATATTTCAAGTCCGACCTGACCACAATCTGTCATCGCTGCTGGGATAGCTAGCTGTGGACAATCAGTCTGGACCTTTAATATATGGATCCAAGTTTAATCTTCGTATCAAAAGGTATAGAATATCATTGATTGACATTGATTTTCCAGGCAGCAATCATTGCAGTACCACACCAGGTGACGCTCCAAAATCTTGATGGAAAAGAACGTATGATAGTTTTGCCGGAAAAAAATATATGATAGTGATACTATGTCCAACATGTATATTCTATCTTAGTTTTATGTAGCCATATTTCAGCGATAAATTATAGAAATGTTATTTCCTTGACAGACCTAATGATACTATTTTCACATCACCGCCAATCCAAAATACTTTAATACTCCCTCCGTCCAAAAATACTTGTCATCAAAATGAATAAAAGGGGATGTATTTAGATGTATTTTAGTTCTAGATGCATCATTTTTTGTCCATTTTGATGACAAGTATTTTCGGACGAAGGGAATATCTATTGTTAGTAATGAAATTTAGAGAAATTTAACCACATGCTTTCTAGCTGAATTTACAAAAGAGAGAGTATAGTTAAGGCTTGTTTGTTCATAGAAAAAGTAGAAGGATAGGAAATGTTCTTTAAGCAACGTTGTTCGTCCGTTTGGCTAAATAGAATGGAGCAATGGAAAAGCAAAGGAAAGTTTTCTTACATCCCACTTTCAAAGGAAAACCGCTGGAATTTTACAATCTACTTGGACCTCTTTTTAAAATCATAATTATTCATGTGGTTTGATTTCAGTTTGACTGTATGAAGTACGGGGCTGAAGTCTTTATCATCGAATAATGGCATCATAATGGTATTTTTCATGTGGTTGGATTTTAGTTTGATTGATTGTGGTTGGTGTTTAGTTGGTTTTTTGTGTTTTTTTAATTCTATGAACCAAACACACAAGTTTACATATTAATTGTGTTTTCTGATCCCCGTGTTACACATACGCATCTTTTTAATTTAGGATGTCACACATACATATCTATCATATTCTTCTGCTTTTCTTAATCATACGTCTTTAAAAATTTCGCGACACAAACAAGCAATGTTTTATAGATCTCCTTGAATATATTTCCACATACATGTAGATGGACATATATTAGTTGGACCATGGCTCAGTTTGGCTCAAACGTGGCACACTTGAGAGGACTTCGGTTGAGCCGGAACCCATGCGGCGACAAGGACATGCATCTTTCAAAGCCCTCACCAAAGTCAGCATTGGGAATGGCCGGACAACAAGTCTTTGTGACTCGTCGTGAACCGTTGGTCGTGAGCCAAGAGACACCTTTTGCGCTCTCCAAAAAGGAGGAGTGGTGTACTCAAAAAAAAAAGGAGGAGTGGTGTGTCCAGTTGGCTATTCGCCACGATACTTGCATGGAGCAAATCAACACTTCTTGGGGCCTCAATATACAACGGTAGACGTTTGCCACCGGACGACCGGCCGAAGCTTTGGCTGGTCGCCTCGCTAATCTCGCGCGTCGCACTCACAATCAGAGGCCACGTGATCCCCGTGGGTCCTGCGCACTGTCCCGGTTTTCTCCTTATCGCAAGCTGTTGGAGTATTTAACCAAAAACTACCACATTTTATGGAAACGTGTCGAAAAACTACCACTTTATGATTTTGTGTGAAAAACTATCATTTTTTCTTAATCCGTGGCAAAAAACTACCAAGTCACAAAATCGTTCGCTTCGCCCGCGCTAAACACAAATCTGACCGCTTGGGCCCACGAACCAGGTGCCACCGTGGCCATCCTTTGCGCCGGAGTTCACGCCAAGCACATACAGTTTCGCCGTCCTCACCTGCTCCTCCCTCCTCATCCGCATCCGCTCCCTCCTCTCGTGCTCCGAGCCGCACCCGCACGCTCGCGCCCGCTCTGCAGTGCACCTAGCAGTTCCTCCTCCCTAGACCCTCTCGCTCGCTCCCGAGCACCTCCGAGTGGGCTCGTCGCTCCCACCTCACCGTCGTCGTGCCCACCAAGCTCCTGGGGCTCCTCAAGTATGTCCAGGACCTCCGTCGTGCGCCGCTCCTTCGACTACTACTTTAGATCGAACCCCGGGGGCCTCTCCGACGACGCGCGCATCACTTCCTCATCGTTGGCCACCGCCCATAGCCACGTCAATCCGTCGCATTCCGGCGACCCCAGCTGCCCCGAGCAACTTCTCGACACCACTGTGAGTCGCGCCTTCCCTCTGCATCCCCCCTCGATCTCGGACCCGAGCTCCGACGCGCGCTCAGCCGTAACCGTAGCTACATCGCCGTCGCACCTTGCCGCTGCCATGGCGAGGGCTCACGTCTATTAACGCCGAGCGCGGCAGCGCACTCCTGGCCCTCCCAGGAGGCTAGCGAGCCCCTCAGCCAGCATCACGCGGTCCCTCACGGGCCACGAGGACGCGCCCGGTGTCGTGGTTCTAAGCCTGACAGTAGAGTGGGGGGTAGGTATGGAGAGGCAAGGTCCTAGCTATGGAGAGGTTGTAAGCACACAGGATGTACGAGTTCAGGCCCTTCTCGGAAGAAGTAACAGCCCTACGTCTCGGAGCCCGGAGGCGGTCGAGTGGATTATGAATGTATGAATTACAAGGTGCCGAACCCCTCTGCCTGTGGAGGAGGGTGGCTTATATAGAGTGCGCCAGGACCCTAGCCAGCCCACGCAGGAGAGGGTTTAAGGTGAGTTAAGTCTGGGGCGTTACTGGTAACGCCCCACATAAAGTGCCTTTACTATCATAAAGTCTACTTGATTACAGGCCGTTGCAGTGCAGAGTGCCTCTTGACCTCCTGGTGGTCGAGTGAGTCTTCGTGGTCGAGTCCTTCAGGTCAGTCGAGTGAATCCTCGTTGGTCGACTGGAAGGCGACCTCTTCTAAGGATGTCCTAGGGTAAGTTAC
Organism: Triticum aestivum; assembly: GCF_018294505.1. Taxonomy (NCBI): domain Eukaryota; kingdom Viridiplantae; phylum Streptophyta; class Magnoliopsida; order Poales; family Poaceae; genus Triticum; species Triticum aestivum. Next base: position 514,711,904 of record NC_057807.1, read on the forward strand.
TTGGATCAGGTCCATGATCCTACCCTAGGTACACAACCCCATCATTAGCCCCCGAATGGATCGAGGCTTCGAGTGAAGAAGGAGTTGATGTCGTTTCCGATTAACCTTTGCGCTCCGGTTGTGCGCTGTTCTGGACCAAAGAATCCCTTTGTCGACAGGAAACAAATTGCCTTCAGTCAACTTGATCCATTCTGTTTTTGCGTTGAGTGATCTTTCAGGCTTCGACGATCTCCGAGCGACGGATCGCCGGAAACACCGCGCCTGACAGACTGATTTGTTGCTCGCGGATTCCGCGGGATGCGAAATTTTGGGGCGCGCGCGAAGCGGGGCGGACCGCGGCGTTCGGATGGGACGGGGCATGGACGCCTCGATCTCCGCGCCGCCTTTTTCGCCACGTATCCCGCCTGCCTAACTGTTCCAGATATGATTAGATCGCCCGGGCCCACCTGTCATCCACTCGAAAGGGACCTTATAAATGTGCCCGGCGAGGATTTCTGTGCTGCGCCTTAGCATTCTTCTCCTCTCTCTGCTTCCTTCCTCCCTGCTCAGCGTGCTCGCTCTCGCCCCCGCACCACTTCCCTTTGCGCATCTCGCCGGCGACCATGGCCAAGGAGAAGACGGCGGCGCTGGAGCGCGCAAAGAAGGCGTCGGCATCGGAGAAGGCGAAAGGAAGATCCACCAGCCGCGGAGGGTCCTCGTCCAGATCCCGCCTGCCGAAGGGCTGGGTCCAAGGAGACTGGATCCAGTCGACCATCACGGAGAATGACCTCCTCGACATGGCCAACGAGGGCTTGATCCCCCACGGAGCTGCGAGGCTTCCGGGGAAGGAGTGGCAGCCCCAGCCAGAAGAGGGTGAGTGTGTGCTTTTGGCCACCCATGTTGATCGCGGGTTTTCCTTGCCACCGAGTGTTTTCTTTCGTGGCTTTTTGAACTTCTTCGGAGCGCAGCTCCACCACTTTACCCCAAACTCCATTACCTATCTTGCCGCGTTCGTGTCCATGTGTGAGGGTTTCTTGGGCTGTCGACCGCACTGGGGTTTGTTCAAACATATATTCACGTGTCGATCTCAGACCGTGAAGAAGGCGAGCCCAGGTGATGAGAGAACCCGAGTCGTCCAAATGTGCGGAGGCCTGGGGATTCAGGTGAGGAATAAGAGCAAATGTGCGGAGGTCCATGACCTTTCCCGAGTCCGTCAGAGGCTGGCAGTCGACTTGGTTCTACTGCCAGGTCCAGTCGACGCCAGGGCAGTCAAGTGGACTCCCTCCGTTCACCATGGACCGAGTGAGCAAGCCTTCCCCTCTGAAGCTGATTCCGGAGGAGAAAGCTGACGTGAAGATGTTGATGGAGCGCGTGGTGCAGTTGGTTCGGGAGGGAGTGATGGGCATGGACCTCCTGGAGGTTTTCCTCAGGCGTCGCATCCAGCCTCTCCAGTTCCGGAGCCACTGCATGTGGTTGTACTGTGGGACCGAAGACGAGACTAGAGTCCATCCAGAAGCAGTCGACGATGTCACTCTGGAAAGATGGATGGTAGCCGTCACCGGAAACAAGGACAACCCACGCGGAGCCAGAAGGATTCCTCCACTCGACCACAACAGTGATCCAAATAAGGTACACTTGCCCTGCTCTCCACTGCATTCTTGTCGCATTCATCTCTGTTTACTCTGCCGACTGGTCGACTGATCATTGTCTTGATATCTGCTAGGCCCTCACCGAGCTGTACTCGATGCCCAATGGGGCACAAACTCCGACTGAGGAGGGTGAGGCGAGTGGGGGCGAGAGCCAGGACGAGGAGGAATGGGACTCGGACGTTGCAGGGGACGACGACGACGATGATGATGACGACGGCGATGATGATGACGCCGAAGACGAGGAGGAAGAGGAGGAGGTCGTGCCACCGTGCTCGGAAAGGCGGTCGAAGCTCGTCCACGACCCTTCGACTGAACGTGGCAAGGGGGTTGCGACGCAGTCGACCAAGCGCCCTAGGACCACTTCTCCAGCGCCGACTGAAAAGGCGCCGAAGCAGCCTAGGGGGGCTCCGCCAAAGCCGACCAAGCTCCTGCCGAAGATGAAGGTGTCCATCCCCATCATATCAGGGTAATTGTGCTGCTCATATTTTCTTATTCTGTGCGAACTTTATCTCTGGTCGACGCTGAAGTTAGTCGACTGATCCTTTGGAGTTGCAGTGCTGCTACTTCTGAGACCTCGGCCCGGGCTGATGACCACGAGATGGAGGATGCAGCAACTTCGAATCCAGGTACTGTGTTCTTAACACCGTTCTTAGTCGACTGACTCGCGATCTCTGATCCTGATCCTTCTCCGCAGCTCCACCCAACACTATTATCAATCTCCCTGACGACGACGAGGATGAAGAACCACTGACACACAGGAGGAGTCGGAAAGCGTCCGCCAGTAAGGTACCTCAGGATGTGACGGCGCCTGAGATTCTGACTGTGGAGGAAGGGAACACCACTCGACACACGGTGTCCTTCGCAAATCCACTGACGAGTGCTCAGCAGCCCTCCCTCTTTACGACGCACCACGTCCCAGAGGACCAAGCTGGCGCAGCGAAGGAGGCAATACGCCAGGCGGGACTCATGATGGAGCAGCTGAAGACCATCCGGGACGCGAGCCAGGCAGCTTATGACGCCAGTTCTGCCCTCCAAAGCAATGTCCAGGTCAGTCGACCGCTGTTTGTTCTGTTGGATATGCTACCAAAAACTTTTCTTTTCCGGAATTTATATTAGTCACCCACTGGGTGTGTCGAATAAACTCCGTGTTAGCGGGGGCACGCTGAGTGCACCCGCTGGGTGTAGTCCCCAAGGCTAAGGTCGACTGCTGGCAGTCGGCCTTAGGCTTTATGATGTCAATCTTTCTGTCAGTCGACTGGTCGACTGGACTTCACAAACCGGTGGGGGCACGCTGAGTGCACCCACTGGGTGTAGTCCCCGAGACTGTGGTCGACTGCTTGCAGTTGATCACAGTCTTAGAGAATGCATCTCTCTCTTTTTTTTTGAGGTCGACTGGTCGACTTTGTCTTCAACAGGATTAGTGGGGGCACGCTGAGTGCACCCACTGGGTGTAGTCCCCGAGACTACGGTCGAATGCTTGTATTTGGCTGTAGTCTTAGAAACGTGTGTTTATCCCTTTTTCACTCGGAAGTGAATTATATTTGACATTTAGTCGATTGGTTCTTCACAGAACTCATGTGATCTTGTGGCTCGCTACTCAGAGCTGGAACAAAAACATACTCAAGTCGAGCTGAGCTTGAAGCTGGTTCAGGAGAAGCTGACAAAGGCAAAGGAGGAGACCGAAGGTATGTTTGGTGAGACCCTGACGACTGCTTTTCCCCTTGCTTGTTTCAGCATCTGATCTTGCTGTAACTTGCAGGTAAGGTAAGGGAGGCCCAGCAGAAGAAAGACCTTGAGCTAGCTGAGAAGATCAAGCTTGCTGACGAGAAGTTAGCTTCAGTCACCAAGCTTGAACAAGACAATACCAATCTGAAAGCTGCTCTTGGGATTGCCAACAAGGAGGTCAGTCGACTGAAAACTGACAAAGCTGCCCTGACCGACCAAGTCAGCAAATTGACTGAGAAGAAAACTGAACTGGAGGCCTTCCTGAGTGGCCTTGCCAAGAAGTTGTTCCTTATGCTTGAAGGTAGACCTCCATGTTTGGCAAATATTTCCAATTGTGGCTTTTTCCATTCGACTATCTCCTTGACTTAGTGACCACCCTTGCAGAATTTTGTCAAAACTTTGAAGAAGAAACCAGCCGACTGGAGCCAAACCTTGACCCCGTCAATTCTCCGGTGAACGACGAAGTTGCCATGGATGTTTTCCGACTGGAGTCTCGTGTTGCAGCTGTCGTGGACTATCTCGCAAGGCTGAAGGCCGCCACATCTCGCATCGACTCGACGCTCTGGCCTGAGGAGACACTTCAGAATGACCTTGAGTCGCTGATGGCCCGCTTGAACACGATCCCTGGTCGAGTGCAGGAGTGGAAGAAGTCCTCGGCTCGGTGTGGTGCAGATGTCGCTCTGTGTCTGGCCCGAGTCCACTACAAAGATGCGCGAGAAGAGAAGCTGGCGGCCCTTCGGGTGGCCAATACCAAGAAGCACGACTTCAGATCCTTTATGGAAACTTTCCTTGCAGCTGCCACTCGGATCGCCGACGGGATTGACCTTGATGAATTTGTTGCACCTTTCAGCCCTCCACAGGAGGGGTAAAAAACTTCTTCTGGCTCGACGCTTTGAATTTGCCTCGGTATGCCGAGTGAAATTGTAACCGACAAACCTTAACAGGCTTGACGCCTGAGCACTTTCGGTTCCTTTAGATGTCGATTCAAACTTGGATTTGGTGCTTGAATACGATTGCCTTCGGCTCGGAATGTCTTTTGCAGGTTCAAAGCAAGGTGCCTGTGCTGCAATCGACTTATTCTTTAGTCCACTTAGGCGAGCACTGAGCTGCGGCTAAGCCTCCGAGTGGAAGCCCGGCTTACCACTCGGTAGGATTTCTATAACTTAGGCGAGCACTGGGCCGCAGCTAAGCCTCCGAGTGGAAGTTTGCTCTTCACTCGGTAGGATTTTGATAACTTAGGCGAGTCCTTGGACTGCAGCTAAGCCCCCGAGTGAGAGGGTTGCTCCTCACTCGGTAGGATTTAGATAACTTAGGCGAGTGCTTGGACTGCAGCTAAGCCCCCGAGTGAGAGGGTTGCTCCTCACTCGGTAGGATTTTTATAACTTAGGTGAGTGCTTAGACTGCAGCTAAGCCCCCGAGTGAGAGGGTTGCTCTTCACTCGGTAGGATTTAGATAACTTAGGCGAGCACAGGGCTGCAGCTAAGCCTCCGAGTGGAAGCCCGGCTTACCACTCGGTAGGATTTTGATAAACTTAGGCGAGTGCTTGGACTGCAGCTAAGCCCCCGAGTGAGAGGGTTGCTCTTCACTCGGTAGGATTTTTATAACTTAGGCGAGTGCTTGGACTGCAGCTAAGCCCCCGAGTGAGAGGGTTGCTCTTCACTCGGTAGGATTTTTACAACTTAGGCGAGCACAGGGCTGCAGCTAAGCCTCCGAGTGAAAGTCTGGCTTACCACTCGGTAGGATTTTGATAAACTTAGGCGAGTCCTTGGACTGCAGCTAAGCCCCCGAGTGAGAGGGTTGCTCTTCACTCGGTAGGATTTTTATAACTTAGGCGAGTGCTTGGACTGCAGCTAAGCCCCCGAGTGAGAGGGTTGCTCTTCACTCGGTAGGATTTTTACAACTTAGGCGAGCACAGGGCTGCAGCTAAGCCTCCGAGTGAAAGTCTGGCTTACCACTCGGTAGGATTTTGATAAACTTAGGCGAGTCCTTGGACTGCAGCTAAGCCTCCGAGTGGAAGGCTGGCTTACCACTCGGTAGGATTTTTATAACTTAGGCGAAACGGATTCGCAGCTAAGCCTCCGAGTGGGAGTCTGGCTCACCACTCGGTAGGATTTTTACAAACTTAGGCGAAACGGATTCGCGGCTAAGTCACCCACTGAGGGGAATTTTATTGGACAAAAATAAAAAGTGACAGAAATTATGGAGGAACTTTGACACTATTATTTTGAGGTCCATGAACTACAGAAGTACTTTATTGCAACTCATCCGAGTGATAAACTTAAGTGTAAAATGGGCGGAGTAGCTCTGCGTTCCAAGCTCGGGGCTCGTCGATATTATGCTCGACGTTGTAAAGACGGTATGCCCCGTTGTGGAGAACCTTGGTGACGATGAAGGGGCCTTCCCAAGAGGGAGCAAGCTTGTGTGGTTTGTGCTGATCCACTCGGAGAACTAAATCCCCTTCCTGGAAGGCTCGACCTCTCACATTTCTGGCGTGGAAACGACGCAAATCTTGTTGGTAGATGGTCGACCGGATCAGAGCCATCTCCCTTTCTTCCTCTAAAAGGTCGACTGCGTCCTGCCGCGCTTGTTCAGCCTCTGCTTCGTTGTAGATTTCAACTCGAGGAGCATTGTGGAGAAGATCACTCGGTAGAACTGCTTCAGCTCCGTAGACCAAGAAGAATGGAGTTCTTCCGGTCGACCGATTAGGTGTGGTCCGCAGCCCCCAAAGCACTGAGGGAAGTTCGTCGACCCAAGCTCCAGCCGCGTGTTTGAGATCACGCATTAGTCGAGGCTTCAATCCTTTAAGAATCAGCCCATTAGCTCGCTCTGCTTGTCCATTCGACTGCGGATGGGCGACTGAAGCGTAGTCGACCCGCGTGCCTTGGGAGTTGCAGAAAGCTCTGAATTCCTCTGAGTCAAAGTTCGACCCATTATCCGTAATGATGCTGTGCGGGACTCCATATCTGAATATTAGTTCCCTGATGAAGCTAACAGCAGTACCGGTGTCAAGGCTCTTGATTGGTTTAGCCTCGATCCACTTGGTGAACTTGTCGACTGCCACCAGTACATGCGTGAAGCCACTTCGTCCTGTTCTCAAAGGACCGATCATGTCCAGCCCCCAAACTGCAAAAGGCCAGACGAGTGGGATGGTCTTCAAAGCTGACGCAGGCTTGTGCGACATATTCGAGTAGAACTGACATCCCTCGCACTTATCTACTATCTCTTTTGCCATCTCATTCGCCTTGGGCCAGTAAAATCCGGCTCGGTATGCTTTGGCCACGATGGTCCGAGAGGACGCATGATGACCACAGGTCCCCGAGTGAATATCATTGAGGATGAGTCGACCTTCTTCTGGTGTTATGCACTTCTGACCGACTCCAGTCGCGCTTTCTCTGTATAGTTGTCCTTTGATTACGGTAAAGGCCTTAGATCGACGGACGATCTGTCGAGCCTCTTCCTCATCCTCCGGAAGCTCTTTCCTCAAGATATATGCGACATACGGAATCGTCCAGTCGGGAATGACCACCAAAACCTCCATGATCAAGTCGACCACCGCTGGGACTTCAACTTCAGTCGGATCTGTGGCGCTCTTGGGCTGCGGAGTTTCTTCGGTGAAAGGATCTTCTTTGACTGACGGAGTGTGTATATGCTCCAAGAACACACCACTCGGAATGGCTTCCCTCTTGGAACCTATCTTCGCTAGATCATCAGCTGCTTGATTTTTCAGTCGGGGTATATGATGGAGCTCCAACCCCTCGAACTTCTTCTCCAGCTTCCTCACTGCACTGCAGTATCCAGTCATGGCTGGGCTTCTCACGTCCCACTCTTTCATCACCTGATTGACCACTAAATCCGAGTCGCCATAGACCATTAGGCGATGGACGCCGAGTGAAATGGCCATGCGCAACCCATATAGGAGGGCCTCATATTCTGCCTCATTGTTGGAGGAATCAAAGTGAATCTGGAGCACATATCTGAGCTTATCTCCTCTGGGGGAAACCAGGACAACCCAGCACCGGAACCATTCAACATCTTAGAGCCATCGAAAAACATGGTCCAATGCTCCGAGTGAACTTCAGTCGGCTGCTGTTGTTCAATCCACTCGGCGAGGAAATCTGCTATTGCCTGGGACTTAATGGCTTTCTTTGCCTCAAACTTGATATCAAGGGGAAGAAGTTCAATCGCCCATTTGGCCACTCGACCAGTTGCATCTCTGTTGTGCAAAATCTCTGATAGTGGAGCGTCGCTGACGACTGTGATGGAATGGTCAGAGAAATAATGAGCAACCTTCTTTGTGGTCATGTATATTCCATACACAAGCTTCTGATAATGAGGATATCTCTGCTTGGATGGAGTCAGGACTTCAGACAAATAATACACTGGGCGCTGAACTTTGAGAGCTTTTCCTTCTTCTTCCCGCTCGACCGTTAGCACAGTACTGACGACTTGTCCTGTGGCTGCGATGTAGAGCAACAGAGGCTCTTTGCTGATTGGAGCAGCAAGCACCGGCTGGGTGGAGAGCAGAGCTTTTAGCTCGGCAAACGCTGCATCAGCTTCTGGAGTCCACTCGAACTTGTCAGACTTCTTCATCAGTCGGTAAAGAGGCAGTGCCTTTTCACCGAGTCGTGAGATGAATCGACTTAATGCGGCCAAGCATCCAGTAAGCTTCTGGACATCGTGCACTCGCACAGGGCGTTTCATTCGGAGAATAGTGCCAATCTTCTCTGGGTTAGCGTTGATTCCCCGTTCGGAAACGAGAAAACCGAGTAATTTGCCACCAGGAACTCCAAATGTGCACTTTGATGGATTGAGCTTGATATCATACCTTCTGAGGTTGGCAAATGTTTCGGCGAGGTCAGCGAGTAGGTCGGAACCTTTTCGTGACTTGACAACAATATCATCCATATAAGCTTCCACATTCCGACTGATTTGGGTGAGTAGACACTTCTGAATCATTCGCATAAATGTGGCTCCGGCATTCTTGAGGCCGAATGGCATGGTGATATAGCAGAAGCACCCGAATGGAGTGATGAAAGCTGTTTTTACCTCATCGGGGCCGTACAGACGGATCTGGTGGTACCCGGAGTAAGCATCTAAAAAAGACAACCTCTCGCATCCCGCGGTCGAGTCAACAATTTGATCTATGCGAGGGAGAGGAAAGTGATCTTTCGGGCAGGCCCGGTTGATGTGCTTGAAATCAATGCACATTCGGAGCGACTTGTCCTTCTTAGGAACCATGACGACATTAGCGAGCCACTCGGAGTGGTATATCTCTCGGATAAATCCTGCCGCCAACAGTCGAGCCACTTCTTCACCGATGGCCTTTCTCTTCTGGACGGCGGACCGCCGAAGATGCTCTTTGACTGGCTTTGCAGACGAGTCGACTCTTAGGCGATGCTCAGCCAGTCCCCTGGGAACACCTGGCATGTCAGCGGGCTTCCATGCAAAAATGTCCCAGTTCTCACGAAGGAACTGGATGAGCGCTTCTTCCTATTTTGGGTCGAGTGTTGTGGAGATGCGGGTCGGAGCTGCTTCGGGGTCGGTCGGGTGAATGTGAACAGGCTTCGTCTCACCGGACGACTGGAATGCAGACTCTGTGGCGGGCTTCTTGGATCGCAGCAAGTCACTCGGATCTGCGTTTTGCTTGTATTCTTCGAACTCGACCGCTGTCACTTGGGAATCGGCAATCTTGGAGCCCTTCTGAAAGCACTCCTCTGCCTTTTTCCTATCACCGGTGACAGTGATCACACCTTTGGGACCGGGCATCTTCAATTTGAGGTACACGTAACATGGTCGAGCCATGAACCGTGCATAGGCTGGTCTCCCCAAAATGGCATGATATGCACTTTGAAAATCCACGACCTCAAACGTCAACTTTTCTTTGCAAAAATGCTTCGAATCACCAAACACTACGTCCAAAGCTATCTGGCCGAGTGACTCGGCCTTCTTCCCTGGTATAACTCCATGGAAGCTCATGTTACTAGTGCTCAGTCGGGACATCGGAATGCCCATACCTTTCAATGTGTCTGCATACAATAAGTTCAGCCCACTTCCACCATCCATCAGCACCTTTGTCAGTCGAGTGCCTTCGACAACTGGATCGACCACCAAAGCTTGCCTCCCAGGGGTGGCAATATGAGTCGGGTGATCAGATTGGTCGAATGTGATGGGTGTTTGAGACCACTTCAGATAATTTGCCTTTGCTGGGGCAACCATGTTCACCTCTCGATTAATCACTTTCAGTCGACTTCTGCTTTCCACATCTGCAAAGATCATCAGAGTGGAGTTGATATGCGGATATCCTCCCTCACTGTCCTCTTTATCTTCGGCCTTGTCCGACTCCTTCTCCTTGTCCTTAGACTGTTTTCCCTGAAACTGCTGGATCAGGAGTCGACATTGGCGAGTGGTGTGCTTTGGGTAAATGATATTCCCCTCTTCGTCTTTCTTCGTGTGAATGTGACATGGCATATCCAACACGTCGTTCCCTTCTTTATCCTTTACCTTCTTGGGGTTCCAGGATCCTTTTGGTTTCCCCTTAAACTTTCCTTGAGTCACGGCCAGAGCCTCTCCAGGAGCTGCCGGTTCAGCCTTCCGCTTCTGTTTCCGACTGGTGTTTCCTTTTTCCGACTGACTCGGCTTGTGCTTGCCGCTTCGGAGTCGGTCTTCTTCTTCGCCGTTGGCGTACTTGGTAGCAATTTCCATCATCCGACTCAAGGTCATGTCACCGGTTCGACCAAATTTCAAACTCAGTTCTCTGTTCTTGACGCCGTCTTTGAAGGCGCATACTGCCTGATGATCAGAGACATTTTCCACAGTGTGGTGCAAAGTGATCCACCTCTGAATATACTCTCTGAGAGTCTCATTAGTTTTCTGCACGCAGACTTGCAACTCTGTCAATCCCGCTGGTCGCTTGCAAGTCCCTTCAAACGTTCTGACGAACACTCGGGACAGATCTTCCCAAGTGTAAATGCTGCTAGGAGGTAATTGAGTCAACCATGCCCTGGCAGAACCTTCCAACATGAGGGGCAAATGCTTCATGGCCACCTCGTCGTTCCCACCACCGATCTGAACCGCCACTCGGTAGTCTTCAAGCCAAGTTTCAGGCTTAGACTCACCAGTGAACTTGCTGACTCCGGTTGCCAACCTGAAATTGGGGGGGATAACTGCGGCTCTGATAGCTCTGCTGAAACATTCAGGACCAGAAACATGTACTCGACTGCTCGTGGGTACATCTCTGTCGAGTGCGCCTCGATGGGCTCTGTTTCGGTCGACCAACCCTTGCACGATAATGGATCGCGCGTCGAAGCCTGGCTCTCTGGGGTCAACTGGAACCCTACGCCCTGTACTGTACTGACGCCTATCATCTGGCTGCCGAGGAGCGTAAGACCCACCCCTCGGAGGGGAATAGGGCACTCGACGCCTATCATCTCGGTCGAGTCTGTCGCCATATTGATCTCGCCGATTCTCACGCCCTTCGCGCCGCGGAGGCGATCTGGGGCTGTGAGCCGACTGAACCGTATTCACAGTGACAGATCGACTGTGAATTCTGTTGCGCGACTGAGACACGGCTGAATTCTGATCTCCTGCTGCCCGGAGCAGATCCCTGATCTGCAGCAAACCTCTGCCAGCTTCCGACTGCGAAGGCTGAATGGACTCTGCTATACGGGTCGCAGCTGCTAAATTCTGAATTGGGGTTCGATATACCTGAGTCGGCGGGAAGAGTTGACGTTGACTGGTGTCGGGAACTCGTTGCCGCGCGCGCTCGTCGAGTGCTCGCTGAAGGTTCTCCAGTCGAGTGCGCTCGGCCAAATTGGCCAGACGCGCCTCCTCCAAGGCACGAGCCTCGGGGGTTTCTCCTGCGATGGGAATACGCAGGGGATCCTCGTTCCTGCGGCGAAGCTCTTCTCTTTGCAGAGAGTCGAGTGGCTCGGGCTGGTACTCTTCGTAGTCTTGTGCAGGGTCGCCGCCGTCACCTGCTCCACCACCACGGGCGAAGCCAGGAGGGCTGTGGGGCCCGTCGACCATCAAGATTTCCGCCGCTGGATCACTGCTTCCGCACTCGGATGCAGTCTCTCCGGAGCCAGTCGACTGATCGAACAAGCCGTAGAGAGATTCGTTGGGCTCGATTGCCGCAACTTGTGTAGTGGCCGATTGGCGAGCCACCGCGTGACTCACCCATCGCTGAAGCCTCGACCGGGCTGAGCGCTTGCGCTGGCGGGAGACCGGGAGGGTGGACGATGGAGGAGCCGACCGATACTGGGTCGACGGTTGCCGCAGCAGAACGCCGCGGACACATGCGCGAAAATGCGTCGCACCGCGGACGGGGAGCGCGTCTACGTCGAGTGGAGCCTCCTGGAGCCATGCGGAGTCGTCGGCGATGAAGGTGAGAGTGCCGAGACGGATCTCTTGACCCTTGACCAAAACTCCAGCAGACACCATGATGAGAGTACTCGGAAGAATCGCAACTTCTCCACAAAATCGCTAAAACACCTGCCCCACGGTGGGCGCCAACTGTCGTGGTTCTAAGCCTGACAGTAGAGTGGGGGGTAGGTATGGAGAGGCAAGGTCCTAGCTATGGAGAGGTTGTAAGCACACAGGATGTACGAGTTCAGGCCCTTCTCGGAAGAAGTAACAGCCCTACGTCTCGGAGCCCGGAGGCGGTCGAGTGGATTATGAATGTATGAATTACAAGGTGCCGAACCCCTCTGCCTGTGGAGGAGGGTGGCTTATATAGAGTGCGCCAGGACCCTAGCCAGCCCACGCAGGAGAGGGTTTAAGGTGAGTTAAGTCTGGGGCGTTACTGGTAACGCCCCACATAAAGTGCCTTTACTATCATAAAGTCTACTTGATTACAGGCCGTTGCAGTGCAGAGTGCCTCTTGACCTCCTGGTGGTCGAGTGAGTCTTCGTGGTCGAGTCCTTCAGGTCAGTCGAGTGAATCCTCGTTGGTCGACTGGAAGGCGACCTCTTCTAAGCATGTCCTAGGGTAAGTTACTTGGATCAGGTCCATGATCCTACCCTAGGTACACAACCCCATCACCCGGCGCGCCGGTGCCTGCGCCGGCCCCGAGCGGGCGGAGGGGGGGATCCTGGCGGGTCTGGGCAGCGTGGTGGTGGAGCGGCGACGGTGAAGGGGGGAGAGAGGCGCCGCTCGGGTTTAGGGTCTCGGCGGCGGCGGCGGGAAGAAAAGGCAGGCCCTTGCGGCGGTGAGCGGGAGCATGGCGTGCTGGCGGCGGCCGGAGAGCGGGGAAGCTTCCGTGAACTCCGGCGCGAAGGATGGCCACGGTGGCACCTGGTTCGTGGGCCCAAGCGGTCAGATTTGTGCTTAGCGCGGGCGAAGCGAGCGATTTCGCGACTTGGTAGTTTTTTGCCACGGATTAGGAAAAAAGTGGTAGTTTTTCGCACAAAATCGTAAAGTGGTAGTTTTTCGACACGTTTCCGTGAAATGTGGTAGTTTTTGGTTAAATACTCCAAGCTGGTGGCACACACTCCTTGCATATTCCTTCCGCTTTCATCTCTCCACCATGCCGCTGCTCCCTCTACTCCTTTTTCTTGGACACCATGGCCTAGAGCTGCTGCACGAAGCGCACTCCCCCATGAAGTGCATCGTCTTCATGCGCGCTGCCGCAGCGGCGCCGTCGTTGCTGGAACCGAATTAGCTATGACGCAGTGCTGCTAAGCAGGTTTTGCTGGAAGCGACCTGGCATGGTCCGGCAACCAGGAATCATATTTCTTGCAACCGGCCGCCAGAGTTGCTAGAACTGCCCTCATGGTGTGCTGAAAGCCTGGAACGGGTAAACCAAGTGCTACTTCTGTACTAAAGGCGTGGTCGCTACGGGAGACCCATGATGCTACCACCAGCATGTCGAGGTGCTACAGCGGGCAAGGCGAGGTGCTAGCCACCCAGCGACTGGCGGTGTTACAACCAGTGTCCAAGTGTGCTACGACCGATGATCCAAAGTGCTACGACCCGCCAAAAAAATTGCTACTACAGATGGTGACCGTGGTGGCCACGCCCGTCAGATGCTGCAACCGCTCTCGCTCGATGTTGGAACTGGCAGAATTGTTTGCTACTACGGGCGGAGACCGTGGTGACCACACCCGCCAGATGTTGCAATCGCTCTCGCTATATGCTGGAACCGGCAAAAAAAATGCTACTAAGGGCGGTGACCGCGGTGACCATGGGCTGCCAGATGCTGCAACCGCTCTCGCTAGATGCGACTGGCGGCCACGGAAGCTACAACCGGTCACTGCTGAAGCTGCAGCCGTTTCCTGTGATTTTTTGCTGGGACCGCGAGATGACAAGCTGCTATCGGGAAGATGATTTGCTGTGACTGAGCATACAGCAAGCTACGACCGGCAAGACGATTTGCTGGGACCAGCAACAGGCCATGCTACAACGAGCTTTTTGCGTGAGGCAACAACAGCGAGTCGGGACGGTGATGCAGGGCGGCGACGGCGAGCTGCGATGGTGGACGGGGCATTCACGGGAGCTGGAGCGTCACGAGTCGACGAGAAAAGCATGCGGCGCATGATGCCGGCAAACGCGTTTCATGGACGCGCTGCCGGCCGACCAAGTGCACGAGAGGCGATGACATCGATTTGCAACGGCGATGCAGTGTGGCCACGGCGAGCTGCATCATTCACGGAAGCTGGACGAGGGCCGCACGATAAACACCCACGCTTCCACTCCGCTGTATGGCCGCGAGTCAACGAGGAAAGTTGTAGCGCATGACAACGACAAGACGGTTCGTGCGGGCGGATGACGGACATTCAGCGGGTTGAGTTTTACATCCGTTTAGCTGTGTTCATTTTTGCATGACCCAACGAATCGAAAGAAGCCATATCCAAGGTTAACGGATGGATGAATCCAACGGACACAGGTGGACCGACGGAGCAACTCGACCGGTCAACCGGCGCAGATCAGCGCCCCCCAACGAATCGAAAGAAGCCATATCTAAGGTTAACGGATGGATGAATCCAACGGACACAGGTGGACCGGCGGAGCAACTCGATCGGTCGACTGGCGCAGATCAGCGCCCATATACAACACATCCAAAAATCCCTCGCCCTTTGGTTATACACATCTCAAGTACAGGTATAGGTGAACCGCAAAAAAAAGTACAGGTACAGATGGAACGCCTCCACACCATCATTTGGAAAATGTCCACTTCCATCATTTGACGCAGTTCCCCGCGGTGGTCTAGACCAACATCAACATAAATAAAACGATTGGGGAAATAACCTGCTCATGTGCAAGATCTTCGTGTGGCTCATCATACAATGTAGTAGGGTTTGAATGCCCTTTGGGTGCCAAATTTGTGGCTAGTGTCCCTTATGCACCCGTGCAGCCCCCTCTGTGTTGGCAACCCACATGCTTTTCCAATGTTGCTACTCCGTAAGAGCAACTCTAGCAGACCCCGCATCTCGCCCCGACCCGTAAAATAATCGTCAAAATGTGGGTCGGGACGAAAAAAACAGTCCGATCAGACCCCGCATTCCGCCCCGGCCCGCAAAAAAATTGAAGGGGCGCGGCAAAATCCCGACCCTAATCCGGGAAAACGCGGGTTTCCCCCCGCGGCTGCGGTGCCCTACATATAAGCAGAAGCGGTTGATGGGGGAGACATTTCATCCCGCGCTTTCTCCAATCAACCACCCCTCCTCCCCCTCGCGCCACGCCGGCCGCCGCCCAAGATTCCGGTGACAGCAGCCGGCAGGAGCATGCCGGAAGGCCTCCACGCGCACGAGGCCTCCCTTCCCTTCACCCCTGCGTCGGCAGGCGGCCGGATTTGCAGATCTGCGGCACTTCATCGCGGGCCGCCGGATTTGGCTTTTTCCGGCCGTCGGTTGCTGCCCCAGGCGATGGAGTAGTCGGGGAGCCTCTCCTGCAGCCCAGGCAAGGGCGGATCGCCGCATGCAGGCGCGGGTTCGTCCGCCCGCCGCCGCTGAAGGTTTGCGGGCATGGACTCGTCCGGCCGTCCACCGGGCTCGGCGCTCGTGCAGCGTCTTTGTGGCCTGCCGATGCCGCTTATAGAGTGCGACGACTGCCCGCGCCAAGTGCTGCATCTCACTTCGGGCACGCCGAAGCACCCCAGATGGGTGTTCTACAAATGCGAAAACGACGGGGTACGTGCACTTGCGGTAGCTCGTTCCATAGCTCATTCTTTAGTTCAACTACGGTAGCTCACTTCGAGCTTGCTCAATCTTTTGTGTAGGACGATGAATGCTCATTTTGGTTTTGGGAAGGCCAATACATTGATTTGTTGATAGAAAGAAACTTAATAGATGTTAGTGCACTCTTTAGTACAATCAAAGGCAATGATGCGGCTGCATGTGCAACTAGAGGGGAAGCAACGTCTATTTCTTTCAAACCAAAGATGAAGAATGAAGAAAGCAACATCAAGAATAAACAAAGTAAGATCAAGATTCCGCAGATCAACAATGAGTGCATGGAGAAGATATTGCTTCAACTAGTGGGAGCAGTTATGGAAGTTGGAAATCTTCTGAAATGCATACTTGTGGTTCTTATTTTCTTTGGTTTTGCTATTCTAACCAAGATTTGGTGATATATTTTGTATCTAATGTTGTTGCAAAAGCAAAGAAAAGCATTATGCTAGATCAATCTAAGTTTTACGGGACGGGAGAAGCTGCGCCAGATCAGAACCCGCAGAAGCCGCCCCGTAAATAAAGTATATTCTGCGAATATGCTTTTTTACGGGTTCATTATGCGGGGTCTGCATCTGTGCCAGTCCGTGTCGGCTCGCAAAAGTGGTTTTGCGCGAACTGCAAAGGAGTTTTGCGGATCGGCGGGATGCGGGGTCTGCTAGAGTTGTTCTAAGGCCATGACACAGATCAAAGATTTACTCGGGCTGCACAAGTTTGAACCCTCGGCACGCAGGGACTTCAATGGTGTCAAATCATGGTGAGATCATTTGCCAAGATAGGTGCAAGGTCATGGCCTGCGTAACCGTCATTTTGTATTCTTGTGAGAGATTTGAAATGAGAGAAACCCACATGTGTTCGGAAGCAAATCATCACTACCTAACATCATCTGCTCACAAATCCGAAACGAGGCCGCGCAATAGATAGCAGTGAGGGCCAACCATTTTGGTAACATCATGTGGGGATAGTAATCTTTCCTATTGTTTGTTCTCGTCTTCAGGCGTACGATCCGTGTAACCAAAGGTGTCCTTCTAATCCCGAGCTCAAATATACATTTATGAACAGCAAAAATAAAAAACAGTACTTTTTAATAAATTATCAGTTTTTTTACAACAAACAATATTTTTGTTTTCTATGTGTGTATAAATTTTCGTGATGAAATCACATTCATGAAGGTCTGAGCAAAAATAACATTTTTAAATAGTCTTTTTGAAGCATCATTTTTTCTGCCCAAAGCATCAAGAATATGTTGGCATGTAGAATATTCAACAATATATGTACTTCAGAATTTTCTGAATTTATTTACTATGTTTACGGCTTTACTGTTCACGACGGTGCATGTGAGCTCCGGAGCAGAAACTCAATGTCCCCGTGAAACCATGTTGCTATAATTAATCACCCCTCCGTTCACAAATATAAAGATGTTTTCGATATTTTAATATGGACTACATACAAAACAAACAGACACACTAAAATATGTGTATATATTATGACTTCTGATTTAGAAAACATGTTAGAACATCTTATTTTCCAAAAGGATAGAGTAATTAATTAATCAATATGGCAAGTCTTTTACGGGTACAACTTTTGATGAAAAAAAAGATAGTTGTACCTTTAGTCTGAGAGCGTATGTGACCTTGTCTCTCCTTCAAGGAAAGGCGGCTAGGGTTTCTGTCTCCCATCGGTGGCGCCGCCAATCTGCCATGTCTCTTGTGGCTTTAGGGACATGTGTGCGCGGTGGATCTGGGCCCTTGCCGATGGAAGAGATCCGCTTTTAGGTGCCTCTTGAAATTTTGTTAGGTTTTGTGTCCTGCTCAGGAAGACGAGACGTCGACGACTTTTTGAAGATGGGATACAGTTCTCACTGCCTAGCCCTCGTTCTAGTGGTGTGTCTAGCGTCGTCGGAGAGTGTGTGAAAGTATGTCTTCGACGAAACTCGTGGGATACGGTCGGTTGTTGTGTTTGGTGGATCTGCTCGGATCCAGTCTTTATTCGTCTTTGTTCATGTGACTTCAAGTTGGATCCTTTCGATGTAAACTTCTCTTCATCGGTGGCGGTCACTATGGGCCTTAGCACGGCGACTTCTCGGTTGTCTACTAGGTGTGTGTTTGGTTGCCATTGTGAACAGTTCCTGCATCCCATACACTTCTCAACCCATCCTGGTTGAGCAAAACAGGCCCTAATACGCCATCTGCAAGTTGTTTAGTTGCCTGCATCTAGTGTCCCTGCATTAGATAATACACAAGTGCACTTTGTTTGGTTGCCTGCATTGGCCCAAGCAGCACATGAACACGGCGTTTGGTTGCATAAGGCGTACATGTTGTACTTATCCTGTACCCTAGTTGGTGAGCTTACCCACAATGATCACAGCTAGCATACCAACGCCACAGCACAACAATGGCGATGAATTGGGCGAAGATGATGAAGTTCTTCAGCTTCAGCCGAAACTGACGTTCCACCTTAGCACCTTCCACTTTGACACCTCCAACCTTGTCACTGTCAACACTGCCGCCTCCGTACTTTCACACCCAGTCGGAGTAAGCTTGTTCTGCTGCCTGCCTAGTCTTGAACCCTCTATGGCTGCAGTTGCTATATGATGCCACTTGTGCATTGGCTTCTTCCCATGAACTATAAACCCCTGGAGCCTTACGGATGAACATGGCATACCACTTGCCCTAGCAATGCACAATATCAAGAGTTGAAGCAGCAAACCAATGAAGCACAAAAGTAGCAAGCAAAGTAGCACGCAAATAACAATGGAACAGAGGAGAAGTAAAGCATGCATGATCATACGGGCATAGCAAGTTCAACCTAGCACTACCTTGATATTAACCTACCGATAACCCACAAGTATAGGGGATCGCAACAGTTTTCGAGGGTAGAGTATTCAACCCAAATTTATTGATTCGACACAAGGGGAGCCAAAGAATATTCTCAAGTATTAGCAGTTGAGTTTTCAATTCAACCACACCTGGATAACTTAGTATCTGCAGCAAAGTATTTAGTAGCAAAATAGTATGATAGTAATGGTAACAGTGGCAAAAGTAACGATATCAGTTTTGTAGTAATTGTAACAGTAGCAACGGTAAAGTAAATAATCAAAGCACAATATGTGAAAAGCTCGTAGGCATTGGATCAGTGATGGATAATTATGTCGGATGCAATTCATCATGTAATAGTTATAACATAGGGTGACATAGAACTAGCTCCAGTTCATCAATGTAATGTAGGCATGCATTCCGAATATAGTCATATGTGCTTATGGAAAAGAACTTACATGACATCTTTTGTCCTACCCCCCCCCCCTCGCCCCCGGTAGCAGCGGGGTCCTAATGGAAACTAAGGGATATTAAGGCCTCCTTTTAATAGAGTACCCGACCAAAGCATTAACACATAGTGAATACATGAACTCCCCAAACTACGGTCATCATCGAGAAGTATCCCGATTATTGTCACTTCGGGGTTGTCGGATCATAACACATAATAGGTGACTATAGACTTGCAAGATAGGATCAAGAACTCACATATATTCATGAAAACATAATAGGTTCAGATATGAAATCATGACACTCGGGCCCTAGTGACAAGCATTAAGCATAGCAAAGTCATAGCAACATCAATCTCAGAACATACTGGATACTAGGGATCAAACCCTAACAAAACTGACTTGATTACATGGTAAATCTCATCCAACCCATCACCGTCCAGCAAGCCTATGATGGAATTACTCACGGACGGCGGTGAGCATCATGGAATTGGTGATGGAGGATGGTTGATGATGACGATGGCGACGAATCCCCCTCTCCGGAGCCCCGAATGGACTCCAGATCAGCCCTCTCGACAGAGATTAGGGATTGGCGGTGTCTCTGTATCATAAAACATGATGAAACTTCCTCTCTGATTTTTTTCTCCGCGAAACGGAATATATGGAGTTGGAGTTGAGGTCGGTGGAGCATCGGGGGCCCACGAGACAGGGGGGCGCGCCCAGGGGGAGGGGGCATGCCCCCCACCCTCGTGGACTGGGTGTGGGCCCCCTGGCCTTGATTCTTTCACCAATATTTTTTATATTTTCCAAAAGTTATCTCTGTGAATTTGCAGGTCATTCTAAGAACTTTTATTTCTGCACAAAAATAACACCATGGCAGTTCTGCTGAAACAGTGGCAGTCTGGTTAGTTCCGTTCAAATCATGCAAATTAGAGTCCAAAACAAGGGTAAAAGTGTTTGGAAAAGTAGATACGTTGGAGACGTATCAACTCCCCAAAGCTTAAACCTTTGCTTGTCCTGAAGCAATTCAGTTGACAAACTGAAAGTGATAAAGAAAAACTTTTACAAACTCTATTTGCTCTTGTTGCTGTAAATATGTAAAGCCAGCATTCAAGTTTTCAGCAAAGATCATAACTAACCACATTCACAATAACACTTAGGTCTCATGTTTACTCATATCAATGGCATAATCAACTAGCGAGCAATAATAATAAAACTCGGATGACAACACTTTCTCAAAACAATCATAATATGATATAACAAGATGGTATCTCGCTAGCCCTTTCTAAGACCGCAAAACATAAATGCAGAGCACCTTTAAAGACAAAGACTGACTAAATATTGTAATTCATGGTAAAAGAGATCCAGTCAAGTCATACCCGATATAAACTAATAGTAATGCATGCAGATGACGGTGTGCTCTCCAGTGGGTGCTTTTTAATAAGAGGGTGATGACTCAACATAAAAGTAAATAGATAGGCCCTTCGCAGAGGGAAGCATGGAATTGTAGAGGTGCCAGAGCTCAATTTTGAAATAGAGAGATAAATAACATTTTGATAGGTATACTTTCACTGTCAACATAACAACTATGAGATCTCGATATCTTCCATGCTACATACATTATAGGCAGTTCCCAAACAGAATGATAAAGTTTATACTCCCCCACCACCAACAAGCATCAATCCATGGCTTGCTCGAAACAATGAGTGCCTCCAACCAACAACAATCCTGGGGGAGTTTTGTTTAATTATTTTGATTTGCTTTGATCTTTTTGATCATGGGACTGAGCATCCCGGTTACCAGCCATTTTCTCGTGAATGAGGAGCGGAGTCCACTCCTCTTGAGAATAACCCACCTAGCATGGAAGATACAGACAACCCTAGATGATACATGAGCTGCTCAAGCATACAAAACAGTATTTCATTTGAAGGTTTGGAGTTTGGCACATACAAATTTACTTGGAACGGTAGGTAAATATCGCATATAGGAAGGTATAGTGAACTCATATGGAATAACTTTGGGGTTTATGGAGTTTGGATGCACAAGCAGTATTCCTGCTTAGTACAAGTGAAGGCTAGCAAAAGACTGTGAAGCGACCAACTGAGAGAGCGACAACAATCATGAACATGCATTAAAATTAATCAACACCGAGTGCAAGCATGAGTAGGATATAATCTACCATGAACATAAATATCGTGAAGGCTATGTTGTTTTTTGTTTCAACTACATGCGTGAACATGTGCCAAGTCGAGTCACTCAATTCATTTAAAGGAGGATACCACCCTATCATACCACATCACAACCATTTTAATAGCATGTTGGCACGCTAAGTAAACCATTATAAGATCCTAGCTAATTAAGCATGGCATAAGCAACTATAATCTCTAATTGTCATTGCAAACATGTTTATTCATAATAGGCTGAATCAGGAATGATGAACTCATCATATTTACAAAAACAAGAGAGGTCGAGTTCATACCAGCTTCTCTCATCTCAATTAGTCCATCATATATCATCATCATTGCCTTTCACTTGCACGACCGAACGATGTGGATAATAATAAGAGTGCACGTGCATTGGACTAAGCTGGAATCTGCAAGCATTCAATTCAAGGGAGAAGACAAGGTAATATGGACTCTTGGTTAAATCAACAATCATGCATATAAGAGCCACTAGAAATTTTCATTATGGTCTTCTACTCTTGACCCCCTAAGGAAAGAAAGGAAATAAAACTATTTACATGGGAAAGCTTGCAACAAGCAAAAGAAGAACGTGAAATCTTTTTGGGTTTCTTTTAATTATTACTAATACAGGCATGGAAATTAAACTAACTAATTTTTTTGAGTTTTCTTTAAGGTTTATCTAACACACGAGAAGAAAACTAGAAAAATAAATTAAACTAGCATGGATAGTACAATGAAAGAGTATGAGCATCGACACTAGAATGAGTGTGTGAACATGAATGAAAAGTCGGTGAGAAATACATACTCCCCCAAGCTTAGGCTTTTAGCCTAAGTTGGTCTATGCCCATGGGTAGCCTGGCTGATATCCGAGGTTGTAACTGGAGTCGTACTGAGATGCAATAGCCATTGCCTCCTGAGCTGCAGCCTGGCGGCGGGCTGCCTCCGCTCTTCTCTCATACTCATTTGCCTCCTCCCTGGTGGCAACATATCTTTGTTTTACCTGAGAATCAAAAAAGGTAGAAGCAGGGAGAGTAATATGGACAACACGATGTCTATCAAAGATTAATAGATATCGAAGGAATTGTTCATTCCTCTCAAGAAAATGATGACTAACCATGGCATTGCTATCTAAATAAGCAGGAAGCAACTCCGTATCATTTTCATGTATAGGTATATCAAGATAATTAGCCACACAGGTTGCATAAATTCCTCCAAAAAAGTTTCTAGCTAAACCATTACGATGCAACCTACGTGCAACAATTGCCCTCAAGTTGTATTGTTTATCACCTAATACATCACTATTGAGAACACAAAGATTAGGAACACACATGTGAGATGCTTCATCTTTACCGTTAATGCATCTATCAATGAAGAGAGCAAAATAATGTATAGAAGGAAAATGAATGCTCCCTATGGTAGCTTGTGTTATTTCACTAGATTCTCCCACAGTGATACTAGCAAGAAAGTCTTTATATTCAGATTTACTAGGTTCATTAACACTTCCCCACTGCGGGAGTTTGCAAGCAGTAGTAAAATCTTCTAGGTCCATGGTATATGATTTATCATAAATATCAAACAGGACACTTTGAGAATTGGGCGAGGATGTAAATTTAAACCTTCTCACAAATGAATTAGTTAAGTACTGGTATTTCAGGCACTTATCTTGCATGAATTCCTCAAGGTCAGCATTACGCACATATGCATCGAATTCATCCTCGATACCCGCTGCAACCATAAACGGCTCTGACGGCCATTCACAAGGCCGCACATCAGCTTCCCTTGGTGGTTTGTCATCGAGCTCACGTATTGCGAGCCGGGGTCCTTTCTTCCTTGAAGAACCACCTTGATACATTTTCCTGAACATATTTCCTTTTCTGCAATATTTCTGAAATTTTTAGTAACTTCAAAATAAAAGTGAAACAAACTCAATATAATTGATAGCAACCACTCCCATAAGTGCCTAGAGCCTATATCATGCATTAGAATTACTTGGGACCTCATAAATTTAACATGTAAGCTCAAGAACAGGGTCATCAAGGCAGCAAGAATTTGCAATGAATAAAGCACTAGAACAAAAACTAATTGGATCATTGGAGGAGTCACATACCAAGCAACAATCTCTCAAAGCAGTTTTGTGAATGGAGTTTTGAGCAAGGAGATCGAAAATCGCAGCGAAACGAGCTAGAACTCGTGCTTGAGCTAGATGGGGATTTTTTTGGGAGGAAGAAGGAATGTGTGGATGCAAGAATAAGTGGAGGGGAGCCACCATGGGCCCACGAGGCAGGGTGGCGTGCCCTGTAGGGGTGGGCGCGCCCTGGACCCTCATGGCCAGGTGCTTGCTCCCCCTGCTGTGTTCTCAGTGCCAAATATTCTCAAATATTCCAGAAAAATCATGTTAAATTGGCATGTCATTTGGAGAACTTTTATTTTCATTTTTTTATTGCATGGATAATTCAGAAAACAGACAAAATATACTATTTCTACTTCATTTATTCTAATTAACAGGAAGTAAAAGAAGGGTACAGAAGGTGGTGCCTTCTAGTTTCATCCATCTCATGATCATCAAAAGGAATCCACTAACAAGGTTGATCAAGTCTTGTTAACAAACTCATTCCAAATAACATGGAACTGGAGAAATTTCGAAGTGGCACTATGTTACCTCAACGGGGATATGAACATCCCCTATAATAAGAATATCATACTTTTTCTTTGCAGTAGGAAGAGGAAATTTAAAACCTCCAAATATAATTGATGGAATTTTCCCAACAGAATTTATGTTGTGTACTTGAGGTTGTTTCCTCGGAAAGTGTACCCTATGCTCATTGCCATTAACATGAAAAGTGACATTGCCTTTGTTGCAGTCAATAACAACACTTGCAGTATTTAATAAGGGTCTACCAAGGATAATCGACATAATGTCGTCCTCGGAAATATCAAGAATGACAAAGTCTGTTAAGATAGTAACATTCGCAACAATAACATGCACGTCCTCACAAATGCCGACAGGTATAGCGGTTGATTTATCAGCCATTTGCAAAGATATCTCAGTAGGTGTCAACTTACTTAATTCAAGTCTACGGTACAAGGAAAGAGGCATAACACTAACACCGGCTCCCAAATCACATAAAGCAGTTTTAACATAATTTCTTTTGATGCAGCATGGTATAGTGGGTACTCCGGGATCATCAAGTTTCTTAGATATTCCACCCTTGAAGGTATAGTTAGCAAGCATGGTGGAGATTTCAGCTTCGGGTATTTTCCTTTTATTTGTAATGATATCTTTCATGTATTTAGCATAAGGGTTCGTTTTAAGCATATCAGTTAAGCACATGCGTAAGAAAATAGGTCTAATCATTTCAGCAAAGCGCTCAAAATCCTCATCATCCTTTTTTTGGATGGTTTAGGAGGAAAAGGCATGGGTTTCTGAACCCATGATTCTCTTTCCCTACCATGTTTCTTAGCAACAAAGTCTCTCTTATCATAACGTTGATTTCTTGATTGTGGGTTATCAAGATCAACAGCAGGTTTAATTTCTATATCATTGTTATTACTCGGTTGAGCATCTATATGAACATCATTATTAGCATTATCATCGGATTCATGTTCGTCTCCGGATTGTGTTTCAGCATCAGAGATAGAAATATCATTAGGATTCTCAGGTGTTTCTTCATTAGGTTCACTAGAAGCATGCAAAATCCTATCATCTTTCTTTTTCTTCGTTTTAGAAGAACTAGGAGCATCTAAATTATTTTTCTGAGAATCTTGCTCGATTCTCTTAGGGTGGCCTTCAGGATACAAAGGTTCCTGAGTCATTTTACCACTTGTAGTAGCCACTCTAACAACAAAATCATGTTTATTATTTAATTCATCAAGCAATTCATTTTGAGTCTTAAGTACTTGTTCGGCTTGAGTGTTGACCATAGAGACATGTTTACTAGTGAGTTTAAGTTCACCCTTAACTCTAGACATATAATCACTCAAGCGTCCAATCATATAAGCATTATTTTTCAAATGTCTACTAACATAATCATTGAAATTTGCTTGTTTATCCTTTAAGTTATCAAATTCATCCAAACATTGGCTATGAAGCTTAGTAGACATAATTTCAACTTTATCATATATATATAGAGAGAGAATTTACCTTCACTACCTGTGTCGGGTTATCAAGACGATGTGTTTCTTCAATAGGCGACATATAAAGACCATGTATTTCTTCAATAGGAGGTAGATTCTTAACATCTTCAGCTTTAATACTTTTTTCTTTCATTAATTTCTTTGCCTCTTGCATATCTTCAGGACTGAGAAATAGAACACCCCTCTTCTTTGGAGTTGGTTTAGGAATAGGATCAAGAGTTGGCTCAATTGGCTTAGGAATTGGATCAGGAAGAGTCCAATTATTTTTATTAGTCAACATATTATTCAATAACAATTCAGCTTGGTCGACTGTTCTTTCCCTAAAAACACAACCAACACAACTATCCAAGTGGTCCTTGGAAGCATCGGTTAGTCCATTATAAAAGATATCAAGTATTTCATTTTTCTTAAGAGGATGATCAGGCAAAGCATTAAGTAATCGGAGAAGCCTCCCCTAAACTTGTGGGAGACTCTCTTCTTCGGTTTGCACAAAATTATATATTTCCCGCAAGGCAGGTTGTTTCTTATGAGCAGGGAAATATTTAGCAGAGAAGTAGTAAATCATATCCTGAGAACTACGCACACAACCAGGATTAAGAGAATTAAACCATGTCTTAGCATCACCCTTTAATGAGAAAGGAAATATTTTAAGGATATAGTAATAGCGGGATTTCTCATCATTAGTAAACAGGGTGGCTATATCATTTAACTTGGTAAGATGTGCCACTACAGTTTCAGATTCAGTGCCATAGAAAGGATCAGATTCAACTAAAGTAATTATCTCAGGATCAACATAGAATTCATAATTCTTATCAGTAACAAAGATAGGTGAAGTAGCAAAAGCAGGGTCATATTTCATTCTGGCATTCAGAGTTTTCTGTTTCAGCTTAACTAATAATTTCTTAAGATCTAATCTATCATTACGAGTAAGAAAATCTCTAGCAGTTTCTTCATCCATAACATAACCCTTAGGAACAACAAGCAATTCATACTTAGGGGGAGAACCTTCATCATCACTATCATCAATATTATCAGTTTCAATAATTTCATTCTCCCTATCTCTATCAAGTTGTTCATTAAGAAATTCACCTAATGGCACAGTAGTATCAAGCATATAAGTAGTTTCATCATAAGTATCATGCATAGTAGAAGTGGCATCATTAATAACATGCGACATATCAGAATTCATAGCAATAGCAGGTTTAGGTGTCGCAAGTTTACTCATAACGGAAGGAGAGTCTAGTGCAGAGCTAGATGGTAGTTCCTTACCTCCCATCGTAGTTGAGGGATAAATTTTAGTTCTTTGATATTTCAAGTTCTTCATAGTGATCAGCAGATATAAATCCCAAGTGACTCAAAGAATAGAGCTATGCTCCCCAGCAACGGCGCCAGAAAATAGTCTTGATAACCCACAAGTATGGGGGATCGCAACAATTTTTGAGGGTAGAGTATTCAACCCAAATTTATTGATTCGACACAAGGGGAGCCAAAGAATATTCTCAAGTATTAGCAGTTGAGTTGTCAATTCAACCACACCTAGATAACTTAGTATCTGCAGCAAAGTACTATGATAATAATGGTAACAGTGGCAAAAGTAACGATAGCAGTTTTGTAGTAATTGTAACAGTAGCAACGGTAAAGTAAATAATCAAAGCACAATATGTGAAAAGCTCGTAGGCATTGGATCAGTGATGGATAATTATGTCGGATGCAATTCATTATGTAATAGTTATAACATAGGGTGACACAGAACTAGCTCTAGTTCATCAATGTAATGTAGGCATGTCTTCTGAATATAGTCATACATGCTTATGGAAAAGAACTTGCATGACATCTTTTGTCCTACCCTCCCGTGGCAGCGGGGTCCTAATGGAAATTAAGGGATATTAAGGCCTCCTTTTAATAGAGTGCCGGACCAAAGCATTAACACATAGTGAATACATGAACTCCTCAAACTACGGTCATCACCGAGAAGTATCCCGATTATTGTCACTTCGGGGTTGTCGGATCATAACACATAATAGGTGACTATAGACTTGCAAGATAGGATCAAGAACTCACATATATTCATGAAAACATAATAGGTTCGGATCTGAAATCATGGCACTCGGGCCCTAGTGACAAGCATTAAGCATAGCAAAGTCATAGCAACATCAATCTCAGAACATAGTGGATACTAGGATCAAACCCTAACAAAACAAACTTGATTACATGGTAAATCTCATCCAACCTATCACCGTCCAGCAAGCCTATGATGGAATTACTCACGCACGGCGGTGAACATCATGGAATTGGTGATGGAGGATGGTTGATGATGACAATGGCGACGAATCCCCCTCTTCGGAGCCCCAAACGGACTCCAGATCAGCCCTCCCGAGAGAGATTAGGGCTTGGCGGTGGCTCCGTATCGTAAAACGCGATGAAATTTTCTCTCTAATTTTTTTCTCCACGAAACGAAATATATGGAGTTGGAGTTGAGGTCGGTGGAGCATCAGGGGGCCCACGAGACAGGGGGGCGCGCCTGGGGGGAGGGGGCGCCTCCCACCCTCGTGGACAGGGTATGGGCCCCCTGGCCTTGATTCTTTCGTCAATATTTTTTATATTTTTCAAAAGTTATCTCCGTGGATTTGCAGGTCATTCCGAGAACTTTTATTTCTGCGCAAAAATAACACCATGGCAGTTCTGCTGAAAACAACGTCAGTCCGGGTTAGTCCATTCAAATCATGCAAATTAGAGTCCAAAACTAGGGGGAAAGTGTTTGAAAAAGTAGATACGTTGGAGACGTATCACCTACCACCACATCCAAAAGAGAGTGTCGTCCTACCACCGCAAGTTCACCATCAGCGTGAGGGGTTAGTATATACCACCTCACCAAAATATACAAGCCATCAAATTATTTTTCAGCCCTAGCTACACAAAATGTATGTCTTCATCATCAGCGACGTCGTCGTCGCCACCGCCATCGCCGTCGGGGATCATGCACGCTCACATGTAGCACTACTCTAGTAGTAGTGATTGCCCAGTCAGCTCCTGCGCCACATCACCCTGTGACCGTCTGCCATGGCAACGAACCCAACACTCTGGGCCTTGTTGTCAAGCAAGTGGTTGAGAGCTGCCATGAGAACCTCGTCGCTGAAGCCACCCTGGGTCATGACAACGTCATACAGGTCAGGGTGGACATCGAGGGGCTTGCACTCCCTGATGGATGTTGCCACCTCCTTCACCGCCTCAGTCATGCTGCAAAAGACATTGATCTCCTCCTTCATCAGGCCTCCTCTATTCCTCTTCCTATCATGGATGGGGTCAAATGGCTTGTCGAAGGGCTTCATGAAGGGCTTGTCAGGGCCATCAATGACCTCGACGTCTGGGGTCCCAAGGAACTCTGGCATGGGAGAACCAAGAGGCTCCCCCGAGCCCATGTCATGCTTCCCAGTTGCCAGCCCGAAGGAGAAGATGTGCTGCATCTAGCTGTAGTTCTGGATGGGTGCGTTGAGGAACTCAACGTTCCTTGGGTGGTCCTAAGAATGAAACACAAGTGTTGTTAGTTATGATTAGGAGTAGGCAATGGTGGACAGTATGAAAAGGAAGAGGGCTGTGAGCTAACCGTGACATGGCCGGCGTAGTGCTCCGCCTCCAGAACTATGGAGCAAGTGTTCTCATCCCATGAGGCGCCGCTAAGGTCTCTCAGCTTGGACACTTGGATCCATTGACCTCTCCACTTCCTCAGGTGGTTGTACACCTGGGTGGCAGACAACTTCTGCCTACAGAACTCGAACACCTGCTTCGCAACGGTGTTCAAGTGCACATCCTTGAAGCCCTTGTCAGTCCTAACTCCACTAGAGATGAGCTCACACATCTTGTTCAGCACGAACGTGGACATGATCGGCTGCCACTTCATGTTGTTCGACCTACCATCCTTCTTTGTCTTTGTTGCTGCTACCTTTAGTGCAGCGGTAGCAGCAACACCAGCAGGAGTTGGCTCAACAAGCACTACTGACACATAGAGGGAATCAGATGCAAACACCTCTGAATCAGGTGCCATCTCGGACATAGGCTATGAGTCATCGACAAACGATGGAGCAAACTGGCTGTCGGACAGGACAAGGGCCTGACTAAGATTTTGCGTCTGTGTGGTCATGTCCTACAATCGTAGCATGCATTGACAATAAGCAGGAGCATACATGTACATGGTTCATCACTATCATAGCAAGCACATGCTTCATCACTATGATACTAAGCACATATGGTTCATCGCTATCACACTAAGCATACCGGACAATTTATGAGCACGAACATACATCTATAACAAACAGCATGCTACAAATGGACTACCAATAGCTACAAAGCACAGATCTAAGCACGAATCAACACAAGCACATGGTTCAACTTCAAACTCTACTACCAATCTAGCCTACCACATGCTTGAACATCTAGCCCTACCACTAATTGCAACCGCAGCATAGCAATCAACCATATCAGTTCACAGATCAGACCACTAATCAACCATGCATCTAGATCAAACCCTTGCTGCAGCTCAGATCTAGCTAGAAGGAACAGAGATAAAGGGGGATTGAACTCACAGAGGCCATGGCTGCAGCTCGGGGATGAGGGGGGACGGTTGTGGAAGATCAACGCTGGCCGGTGAAGGAGCGCCGACGCCGTGGACCGCTGGCCGATGAAGATGCGTCGCTTACCTGCTCGTCGGTGCTGATGCGCGTGGGCGGGAAAGCTCGAACGGAGGGAGAATTGTGGCGGGAGTTGGGGCAGTGAGGGAGGGGCTAAGTAGGGGTGGACTCGGCGGGAGGTGGGCCAAAATCCTCCCGCCGATTTTTCGGCGACGCGAGCGAGCTCGCGCCATCTCCCTGCTCGCAGAGGAGAGAAGCGCGTCGCCCTCCCCTGCCTCGCCCGAGCCAGACTCGTGAGCTACTGTCGATTCAGGCGTTTCCCCTGGGCATGGCCTGGACCTGCTTTAAGTTTCGTGCGATGCGGGCCGCACAGTAAACGCAGGCAACCAAACGGGCGGACTTCTTCCCGCGCGGGCCAGGCTGGGCCATATGCAGGCAACCAAACACGTGCTAGAACAAGTTGTGTCCGGCTCCGGTGAGGGAGGGGCGACGACGGCGGCGCGTCTTCGGCGGCTCACTTCGGTGCTATGTATCTGAATGTAATTTTTATTATTTTTCATGTTCACTGTCCTGAGATGATTGAACATAAACAGATTTGAAGTTGCTAAAAAAATTGATTAAAAAAGAAAAAAAAAGTAAACAAAAGTTAGACGATCCACGCCTTGGAATCTAGCCGGGCGCGTATACGACGAGGGCGTCCCGACACAGAGCATCTCCCGCCAATTACTCGTCTCCTCCGGCGACGCAATCAGGCGAGACAAACGAGCCGGTGCACCCAACTTATCATGCGTATAAATGAATGTCACACAATCCCCCGCATAAGAAAACAGAATGTCATGCTGATGCTAAACTAATTTTTTTGCGAAAGTAAAAAAGAAGCGGCTCGTTTTTAGGACGATGATGATCCAGCCGCAGCTGCCCCCACACCCACGGCACGGGGCGGGCGGAGGACACGCACGGCTCCATCCACGTGCTGTCCGCACGCACGCACCTAACCATCCCCACGTCGCCTCTACCCAGTGCGACGACCCGGCCAGCGGAACCGCAAGCCAACCACCCGCAGCACCCGGGCGCACGGCATGGCATTGGCATTGACCCCGCGCGGGGCAGCCAAAACCCGAGGACAAAACCGAAAGAAAGCGACGCACGGAGATATAGGGGGAGCCGGGGAAAATGGCCAAAAGTCACCGCGATGTCGCCCCAGGAAACGCCGGGCGGAGATACAGGAGGCCTCCAAAAATCACCATCACCGGGAGGGAAGACGCACCCGACCCCGACCCGGCCGCCCGTGGGTGGTGCGTGTCCTGTCTCCTGTGCGCGGGTTCCAGCTCACGCGCACGCACCCCTGCCCAACTAGAGAGAGTAACCCCTCCCCAAAAAAACCCAAACCGATTCCCAATTTACTCCCCACCCCCGGCTGCGGCAGCACGCTCCCCCACCCCCTTCCTCCTCCTCCTCCGCCCCCAACCCGCCGCCCCCAATCCGGAGGAGGCAGGGAGGAAGGCCGGCCGCCCCCCGCCGCCCCGCCGGCCGCCCGGACCGACGGGGAGTCGCAACTAGACTAGCCCCCTCCATCCACCCATTACAGCTCGGCCGCGCGGCGCCGCCGGCCGGGACGAAGGCCGAGATGGACGACCTCAAGCAGATCCTGGCGCGCCCGATCCAGCTGGCGGAGCAGGTCATCAAGTGGTCCGACGAGGCCTACACGTTCCGGCAGGAGTGCGTGGAGCTCAAGGCCAAGGTGGAGCGCCTCGCCGCGCTGCTCCGGCAGGCGGCCCGCGCCGACCTCTACGAGCGCCCCGCCCGCCGCATCTTCGACGACACCGAGAAGGCGCTCGACAAGGCGCTGGCGCTCGTCGACAAGTGCCGCGCGCACGGCCTCGTCCGCCGCGTCTTCACCATCATCCCCGCGGGCTCCTTCAAGAAGATGGCCAACCAGCTCGACAACTCCACGGGGGACCTCTCCTGGCTGCTCCGCGTCTCCGCATCCTCCTCCGCCGGCGACGACGACTTCGACATGCACATCGGCCTGCCCCCCATCGCGCAGAACGAGCCCATCCTCTTCCTCATCTGGGAGCAGATCGCGGTGCTATACACGGGGAACCTCGACGCCCGCGCCGACGCCGCCGCCAGCCTCGTCTCCCTCGCCCGCGACAACGACCGCTACTCCAAGCTCATCATCGAGGAGGACGGGGTGCCGCCGCTGCTCAGGCTCGTCAAGGAGGGGCGGCTCGAGGGACAGGAGAGCGCCGCGCTCGCCATCGGACTCCTCGGACGCGACCCCGAGTGCGTCGAGCAGATGGTGCTCGCCGGGGCATGCGCCGCCTTCGCCAAGGTGCTCAAGGACGCCCCCATGAAGGTGCAGGCCATGGTCGCCTGGGCCATCTCCGAGCTCGCCGCCAACCACCCAAAGTGCCAGGACGCCTTCGCGCAGCACAACGCCATCCGCCTCCTCGTCGGCCACCTCGCCTTCGAGACCGTGCAGGAGCACTCCAAGTATGCCATCACCTCCAAGTTGTCCATACACTCCGTCGTCATGGACAAAAAGAACAACGGCATGCCCGACTTGCTCGAGGAGCATCAGCATAGCACAGGGAGGCACCCTGCTGCTGCAAATGCTTCCCAGGGCAAGAACGAGATGCACAGTTTGGTCCAGTCCACCATGGCCTCAAAGTCCAACTCCTCCAACTCCAACGGCGGCAGCAGCAAGGGCGGTAACGGCGGGGGTGCTATCGCGTCAAAGCAGCATAATGCATCGCTCTCAGGGACAACCACAAGGGGCAGGGAGTTCGAGGACCCCGAGACAAAGGCATACATGAAGGCCAATGCTGCCAAGGCTCTGTGGCACCTCGCCAAGGGCAATGCTGCTATCTGCAAGAGCATCACCGAGTCAAGGGCTCTTCTCTGCTTTGCGGTTCTTCTGGAAAAGGGGGAAGGTGACGTGCAATACAATTCTGCGATGGCTCTGATGGAGATCTGCAGTGTCGCCGAGCAGAACTCCGACCTGCGACGGTCAGCATTTAAACCAACCTCTCCCGCCGCCCGTGCTGTTGTTGACCAGCTCCTACGCGTCGTCGAGAAGGCCGAGTATGATGACCTCCTGATTCCCTGCATTATCTCATTGGGCTGCCTGTCCAGAACCTTTCGCGCAACAGAGACTAGGATCATTGGTCCATTGGTGAAGCTTCTTGATGAGAGGGAAGCAGATGTCTCCAAGGAGGCAGCAATGTCCCTTACCAAGTTTGTGTGCACAGACAATTACCTGCGCGTTGACCATTCTAAAGCGATCGTCGACGCGGGTGGCGCAAAGCATCTTGTTCAGCTCGTGTATTTCAGCGAGCAGGCGGTTCAGCTGGCAGCACTCACCCTTGTATGTTACATTGCACACAATGTCCCAGACAGCGAGGAGTTGGCACAAGCGGAGATCCTCACGGTGCTCGAATGGGCCTCCAAACAGGCATACATGATGCAAGACCCGATGATCGAGAACTTGTTGCCAGAGGCGAAGATCAGGTTGGAGCTGTACCAATCCAGAGGCGCAAAGGGCTACTATTAGGTCACATGCGCTGTGGAGATGCGTGGGAGAAGGATATTAACAGTGTTCTTCTTTACAATGTCCAAGTGCTGTATATACATCGAGTGGCTTCTATTCATACTCTGGCTGGACTTTTTTGATCCCAAACATGGCGAAAGTTGATTTACATCTTTGGTTGGGTTCTTGGTACATGGAGGTAATTTTGTTCCAGGTGTCCTGGGAGTGGCGGGGTTTGTAGGCTCGCGCGTACAGAACTTGAGTTGCTTTGTGGTGGAGTAGTTTTGGGAGATTAGCATCGTGTACTCTCTTTGGTCTAAATGTTGTATCATGTACATTACATTTCACTCATCTATCAGAGAAAATTTCTTAAATCCTAGAGCCTTACATTTTTCTTGCATATGACCTCATGGTTTGCTTGACTATTTCTGCAAATTATGCTGCTCAGTTGGTGACTGCGGAAAAATTTCCTTCCAACTTTTTCATGCTTGAGATGCAATTGAGAGGCTCTAATTGCATCGCTGTTCAACTGCAGCAGAGATTAATATTCTAATGGATGGATGATCAATGTCCCAGGTACATGCCTCCCATCTTTATAGCATATCTCTAGAGTTGCTTCATTTTCTCCCTTATGTACATATTTTCTCCCTTATGTCAATCTGTTTTTTTTATATCCAATGCTAGGTGTGTAGCCAGTTTGATTTCTGAATCACTTATTGATTTTTTTTTTGAGCAAAAGAGGGGCCTCTTCCTCTGATTGCATACAAAGAAATCATATGGTCTGATTACAAACTACTACTTTACTACCCAAAAGAAAACCACAAGAACCAACAACCAACATCCAGGACTAGGTCTATTACAAAACTGGATTTACGATGACGTACCAGCTCATAACATGAACATAACATGATCCAGGGCCAGAGGCCAGACAATAGGATCAACATGAACATAACATGATCAATGACCTACCAGCTGAAACTATAGGATCTCCATCTGTCAGCCACCAATCCGAAGAACTCCTGGCCTCCACCCTTGCTAACTCAGGAGAAGCAGCAGACTTCATTTGCTACTCGCTCGACTAACTTTGCTCCGAGCTTCAGTAACCTTGTTTCCGTCCTTTGTCTGCAAAATTGACCAATCGGCAATCCCCGGACACATCAGCCTCACAAGGATTAAAGGATTATTGATAGTTTTCCTTTCAAATATAATGTCATTTCTACATCTCCAGATAGCTCCAAAACATAGCCACAACACCAACCAAAACAAGTTTCTTATCATGTTTAGGGAACAATCTGATCCATCTACCCAAGCAATCAGTGAGACAATTAGGAGTAAAATTTAGATCAAAAGCACATTTCATCAGGCTCCACATCAACACCTAGCAGCCGAATAAGTAAAAAACAAATGGTCAATAGACTCATCCTGACCACAAAAGGCACAACCCTAATTACCTTTCCAGCCCCTCTTAAGCAAATTATCTTTAGTTAAATGCTTTTTTCTAGTCATGAGCCGCATAAAGATTTTGACCTTATTAGCTGGGACGAAGCACTTATTGGTATGAATTTTGGAGTTACTTTCCCCTAGGAAATATGCACGATGGTTGATTAACTGTTTATATGTCTGCTTTTGCATGTCTAGATGAATACCAGTTCTTGCATGTCCAAAACATAGCAGCAGCAGCACCAGCAAAACAAGTTTCTTATCATGTTTAGGGAGCAATCTGATCCATCTACCCAAGCAATCAGTGAGACAATTAGGAGTAAAATTCAGATCAAAAGCACATTTCATCAGGCTCCACATCAACCTAGCAGCCGAACAAGTAAAAAAAAAAACAAATGTTCAATAGACTCATCCCGACCACAAAAGGCACAATTCTTATTACCTTTCCAGCCCCTCTTAAGCAAATTATCTTTAGTTAAAATGTTTTTTTCTAGTCATGAGCCGCTTAAAGATTTTGATCTTATTAGCTGGGACGAAGCACTTATTGGTATGAATTTTGGAGTTATTTTCCTCTAGGAAATACGCACGATGATTGTTTAACTGTTTATATGTGTGCTTTTACATGTCTACATGAATATACCAGTTCCTGTACGAGCCCCATCACTGCGGATGCGATGCTGCTGAATAAATCCCGTGTGGTTCAGGAAGCTCTGCATCCTCCCATTCATGGCTCACACCCTCCTCCACATCATTTCAGGAATGGAAGGACTTCCCTGGGCTTGCATGATTACTGGTGTACAGTACGGCGCATTAACGGCGGCTTCGACCCAGAGCTTCCTCCATCTATGTGGATGCACTGTGATCTAACCAGCCGATCTCTGTAGTTTTCCTATCATCGACCATGATCCATGTTCAGGCACGAATGAATATGGGTGTTGTCATTTTTGGTGCATCGATCCATCCCGCCCGGATCTCGGTCAGGCCATGTCGATCAGGTCCCCTTCTGTTCCCTGCGCAATAACAGCCATGGGCGGTCCTCCCTGCCTCTGCCTGCTTTCCAACCAACGACTCCATTTTCAGCAGCAGCAGCAGAGCAACTGAATTTTGCAGGTGGCGTGATGGGGTCACCATCTTCCCCGTGGTCCGCTTGTACTGCGTATTTATTTGTTTAGCTGAAGGACCATGTTTTTTTCTTTATTGAAAGTCTAAAGGAGAATGCTTCAGTCTCTGCCTGTCAAAGCCTGCGTCGTCACTCAAGGGTGGTATCATATCATGTGTGCAGATGGGAATGCGTGCGTTGTGGTTGGACACAGGAACGAGTCTCTCTTGCGGATTAGTGGTTGGTGCGTGATTATGGATTGGTTGGTTGGTTGGGCTTGGTCCTTGGTTTGTTGATTAATCATAGGCTGGTGGCTTGAGGTTGTCTGTATCTCTGATTGTTCAGTGACTTGCTGGGCTGGGTGCAGGCTGGGAAAAGAAAAGGTCGACGTGCTTACAACGATCGCTAG
Source organism: Triticum aestivum (assembly GCF_018294505.1). Taxonomy (NCBI): domain Eukaryota; kingdom Viridiplantae; phylum Streptophyta; class Magnoliopsida; order Poales; family Poaceae; genus Triticum; species Triticum aestivum. Next base: position 514,748,105 of record NC_057807.1, read on the forward strand.
TCATGTATGTTTAAGTCTTGTCACTGTTAGGACCCCTACTACTTATTTTTTGAAACTATTAAGAAGAGAGCGAGAATTGCCCGGTTAATTTGCGGAAAACTGGGCTAAAACAGATACAATCCAACCCATTGGCCAACCTCGCCACCTACATGGAACACAGGGATGCAAAAGAAGAAAGACAACCGCCGAGGAGTCGCAAGTGTCATCGTCATCATCGACTTCACCGTACAACTCCATCATCGAAGGCAACCCGCAAACACGAGCATCGCATGGGAAATATGCAGGACATGCGCCGACCATGCCCTCCACAAACGACCACCGAGTCATTGTCATCGTCATCACCTGGACTCCTCCACCATAGCTCTGACTTCAAAGCAACCAAGCAACCCACGTAAGAGCACCTACGACACGCCGGGAAGAACCGACTACTAAAGTCCACACCAAGACCCAAGCCCCTCTTGACGCCATCATCGTTGCAGAACAAAATCTAGCGCCCCGCCTCAGCAAACCACGCACCCAAGATGCCGTCATCCATCAGTCTTCCAGTCGTGGTCGATTCCAAGACGACCCCCCAAGAAAGAGAAAGACACGAAGATGCCTCCATTGCCTGATCCAGCAGATCGTTTTCCTCGGGAGCCAAAGTCGTCGGGAGGAGGAGCACAACTCCATGATGACGCTTCCAAGAAAGGTCGCGACACACACGAGCGCCAACATCGCCGGCTCTGATGAAGACCAGAACATGGAGTTCACCCGAAGATCAGTTGACCACCTGCTGCCGTCAACCGCTGTCCATCAACCACCACCCCTACCGAGAGCAACCTCACTCTAGCCATGGGATCCCTCGATCCTCGGCCCAGGCCAACGTGAGGTCCGGGTTGGCACGCACCCATTTCAGCACCACGTTCGATGTCACGAAGCCGAATGTTGCGTCGCATTGCGTCGCATCCGGCACTCCTCCTCGGATGCTGCCTTGTCGGCGTCGTCCTGGTGCACGAGGAGGAGGCGCCGCCGCCATGTCCGAGATAGTAGAGGAGGCGGCCGCGCGGGTCGGAGACCTTCTCCTTCACGGCAACCGCACGCCACCTCCTTGTCGTGCCCGAAACGATGCGGCGGGTACACCGGCTCTGTCTTGACATGACATCGTTGCGGGGACGTCGACTCCTCGACATGGTGGCAGGGCAGGTCGCCAGGTCCTCCTTGACATGGCGGTTGAGTGGCGGTGAGAGTGGCACTGGACTGCAATCGAAGAGCGACCGATGGAACATCAACTCGAGTTGCTATGCATACTCCTTGTTCGTCCGTGCGGCCTTGGCGAGGAGGGCGGTTGCTGCCACTACTTCTCGTCGTCCGAGATCGCCACCTCGTCCTTGGCCATGGCTGCGGGCTGCGGACGGATGGGTGGACGTCGATGGGCTCGGAGACCGTGGGTGG
>NC_057807.1:514749761-514757139 GCF_018294505.1 Triticum aestivum
GGTGGTGTGCGGGGGAGAGGAGAGAAGTTTTCATGCTTGAGATGCAATAGCGAGGCTCTATTTGCATCGCTGTTCAACTGCAGCAGAGATTAATAATATTCTAATAGATGAATAAAATCAATGTCCCAGGTACATATCTTTATAACACAATCCAATGAATTGTTTCCATTTCTCCCTTATGTGCGTATTCTCTCGGCGGTGGTCATTCTGATTCGATACGCAACACTATTTCCTCTGTCTCACAAAATAAGTGTCTTAACTTAAGCTCAACTTTATACTAAAATTAGTATAAAGTTGGGGCATGAATTTTGGGACGGGGGGATTAGTGGTGTAGCCAGTTTGTCTTCCGGATCACTTTCTGATATGAACTTTGGAGTCAATTCCTCTAGGAAATAGCACAATGGTCGTTCAACTATTTATGTCCGCGTTTGCATCTCTACATGAACATACCAATTCTTATACGAGCCCTATCATTGTGCATGCAATGCTGCTGAACAACTAAGGCCCAGTTCTTTTGCCAGAATGTGAGGATTCTCCCATAATCCGACCCATACCCAGTTTCTCCCAGAATCTCTGAGCCTCATTTATTTTACAATTCTATTTAATTAGACCAGGATTGTAAAATAAATGGGGCTTAGAGATTCTGGGAGAAACTGGATAGGGGTCGGATTCTGGAAGAATCCCCAGATTCTGGAAGAAGAACTCGGCTTAAATCCTTTGTGGTTCAGAAAGCCTTCGCTGTATTTTCCCATTCATGGACGTCACACACCCTCCAACATCGTTTCAGGGAAGAGGTAAAAGCACCCCAGATACCCTAACTTGCATGGAATGTGATGATTTAGTTCCAGACTTGTAAAATGCAACTCCATCATACCCCAACTTGCACTGCATGTGATGATTTAGTCCCCGGCCTATCACAGCGTGACAAGTGGCAACCAGCTGGCCGGACCAGCCGTCGCCCGCACTTTTGCAAACAACACCCTGCTTTTTTGCCTAATAAACCCGTAGTACATGGCCACCTAAATTAAAGCCGTCGCCCGCCACTCGCGCCGCCGCCTCCACCCCGCTTCGCCGTCGCGCGACGCTGCCGGGCGAAGCCTGTGCGGCGGTCGGCGGCGGCGGGCCTGATCGCGCGGGTGCGGCGTGGCTGCCCTGGAGGTCGCGTCGCTCTCGGCGAGGATGGGCCTCGGGGCGGCAGCCCCGGATCTCCCTCCGGCGATGACGGCCGGAGTTGAGGATGGCGGCCGCGGAGGCTGCGTGGGCAGCTCGGCGTCTGGCGGTGTGGCGGCGCTCGATCCGGGGCGCTAGCTTGGTCCTGTGTGTTGTTAGGCATCCCTTCGCTCCCTGGCGTCGTTCGTCGCCGCGTGGTGGGGGCTGGAGCGGCGCAGCTCGTCGTCTCCGCGTGGTGCGCGTGGCGGCGGCCGCCGGTTGTGCCAGGGACGCCCGGTGCTATCGGAGGTGTGGCTTCGGCTGCTGGTGCGCGGGGTTGTCGGATCTGGCTCCCGCGGTGGGTTTGGTGCTGCTCGGCTGGCTGGCTCCGCGTGGTGCTTGTGCCGGCGGCGGGGCTGCTCTTGCATGCTGTTCTGTTGTTTGGCCGATGATGTGCTGAAACATCGTGATGCTGAACGGGTAAAATATCTGTTAAATGATGTGCAAAATTGAACGCTAGTGCGTGCCTGAGGCCTTCTACTTCTCTCAATGATCTCTGTTCTTGACTCGCCTGTGCTGTAAGCTGTTCCTGACACCCTCTTCTTCTTTTTCTGCTTTGTACACCCGAGCCAACTGTGAGTTTTACTGACACTGTAATGAAGTGACAAGGCGCACCCATTTCTACTGTGAGTTTTAGCAATTCACTAATGGCTGGCCTGTGAATTCACTTATAACTTTCGCCAGTGAGTTGTTACATCAAGTGAAAACTTACAACGATGATGCGTCCCCCCGGCCTTCTCCTGGTTCAATTTGAGCTACACATCTCTTGTTTGGCCGATTACTATGAAATGAGTTTGTTTTCTGAGTCATTATTTCAGTTAACTTTGCTCAAGTCTCTCTGCTTCTAGATGTCACTTGTTACTGATCGGAAGTATGCCCTGCTTAATTATTTTTCTTTTCCTGCATTGGCCAATTAAGTCAAACATTTGAGTTACATGAAGGGCAAATCAGAAAGCTAATCGTTCTCTCACTTTTCTTGGTTGTCGTTTGAGTTACATTTAAACTTGAGCTACTCATACTTGTGTCCAAACTATGTTTCTCTGTTTGTTGATTTTTCTGAAACCTCTGCTGTTCTTTGGCCGATGGTGTCTTGCAAGTAAAATATCTGACACTCTTGTGCTGTAAGCTATACATTGCTGAGAGGCTGTGGATAATGTTTCTCTCTTTGCGTCATTGAGGTAAGAGAAGACCGTCCAAGAAAAAAGATCACCACTGTAGAGATCAAATGCTAAAGAACGGGGGCATCATCCACAGCGGGGAATTGGAGGCAGATTTAATTAGGTGGCCATGTACTGTGGGTTGATTAGGCAAAATAGCAGGGTGTTGTTTGCAAAAGTGTGGGCAACGGTTGGTCCGGCCAGCTGGTTGCTACTTGTCACGTTGTGATAGGCCGGGGATTAAATCATCACATGCAGTGCAAGTTGGGGTATGATGGAGTTGCATTTTACAAGTTTGGGACTAAATCATCACATTCCATGCAAGTTAGGGTACCTGTGGTGCTTTTACCTCTTCAGGGAATGGAAGGTCCTGAGCGTTTGTGACCCCTAACTAACTGTGATACCATTGTGGCATTGCGCTTTCCGTGCACGGTGCCATAACTGCGGCTTGGATCCAGAGCTTCCATCCATCCATGTGGATGCACTGTGAACCTGTGATCTAGCCAGCCGGTAGTTGCTGTTTTCTCCTCTCATCAACCTTGTCTTGATGAGGGGGTGCGTGAGCCATGTTTAGGTATGAGTATCGCTGTTGTCATTTTTGGTGCATCTATCCATCCATCCTGTTTGGATCTTGGGCTGCTTCCATGATTGGGCTCCCCTGTTTCCTTTCCCCAGCGGGCAGGTCAGGTCGATCAGGTCCCCTTCTGTTTCCTGAGCAATAACAGCTGATGCTGATGGGGGTCCTCTCTAGTTTCAGCAGCGAGCAACTGAATTTTGCAGGTGGTGTGATCGGTCACCATGTGGAGCTCCCTTTTCCCTGTGGTCCATGTGTACTGCGTATTTATTCACCTGAAGAACAATGAGATCCTTTTAGAATAACGCTCGCACACATGCATGCAACTTGGGTATCACAAACGAGTCACATGTTCTTTAACTATGGTCGTTAGCGACAGATCCGCAGGACTGTAACCCAGCTTCCTCTCGCGACTTTTCTGGTTTTTTGGCTACATACATAATATGAAAAAAAAATAAAAGTGCTGGAAAGGAGACTTGAACCCGGGTCTATTCATTAGAGTTTGAGCCCAATAACCAACTCAGCCACCCTTCACAGGCGGAGGACCCGGTAGGGCAAGGACGGGCGTCCGCCCTACCTTTTTTTTTGAATAAAGACACCCAAAGGGCATCTTAAATCTGATTATCATCGAGGAAAACAAAGGCCAGTACAAAGGATAGACAACTGGACGTAGAACGACCAGTAGAAAATAAAATTACAATAAAAAGCATACTAGTCTTCTTCTTCCTCTGATTGTACGCTGCCCGCCGGTGATTGAAAATTGCACTGAACCAACAGCAAAGAAAAGCAAGACCTACAAATGCCCTCGCCACACAAGGCTTTGAAGACCGCAATAGCCACTCGCCCCTTGAGACGAGATCTAAAAGTCGTTGAAGCAGCATCGGCTGGAGCATCACCCCAAGCAGAACAAGCTTGCAATCCACCACCACCAGATCAGAGGGTTGGAGAAACCGGGTTAAGCCACAGAACAACACAGAAGAAGATGTCGTGGTCGCCACACCAAACGCCAGCCAAAAGTACTCCTTGAAAGACACACCAACTGCCAAGATCTGAAGGGAACCAACCGATCTGGGGACACAAACTCTCACAGGCCCTTCGCCGGTGCCGGATCGGACGTCGTCGAGGTAGGGAGAGACCGGAGAGACTTTATTTCAACACGCCATCGTCGCCACCACCTCGTCGATGCCACCGGAGAAACAAAAACCTAAGAAAAATAAAACAAGACGGACGGGTCCCCACTCCTCTTGCCGCCACGAGGCCGCCGGACGGGAAAGAGGAGGGGGACCGAGGCGGCGGCAATAGTTGTGGCGGCGGCGGCGGCTTAGGGACCGAGGCGGCGGCAATAGTTGTGGCGGCGGCGCGTGACCTTTTATACCAGTATACGTTGCATTTGATTTTTATATACGCATGCATCCAGTGAGGCTTGCGCCTCGTCCTGCTAATTCATACTTTACGGCCTGGTGAGGGCATGGTCGTTGGTGAGGCTTGGGCGAAGTTACTTGGGCCTCCTCCTGCTACTTCCTATTTACACCTAGGCATTTATAGCCCACTAATTGACCGAGCCGACTACAAATCCATCGACGACGGTATTGCCTGAAAAGAATCCATCGACGACAGTAGTAGTCCGCGACCAAAACGAAGAGGCATCGACTGCAACCACGACAACCAGACGGCGGAAGCAATGGAGAGGCTGGATAGGTCTTAGTTGTGGGTAAGCAGCGGCGGCGTTGCTACTGACCGGGCGAGCGCGGCGATGTATGTTAAGGGTCCGGCCCATCTTAATTATTTTTCGTCCTCCGCCACTGCCACCCTTAGTTGTCGTCTATCGAATATAAACAAGGTTATTTTAACCTTTCTTTTTTCTGTCATATCAGCGATAATAATTGTTTTTGCTTGGTAACTTTGGCATGACCAGTGTGATAACTATGATTTGAGCAACATGATAACTATACTATAATAAGCCTGATAACTATAATATGAGAAGGTTAATGACTATACGATGAGAAGCACGATAATTTTAGCATGGGGTTGTGGTAACTTCACACTGGGGTACTCATGCACCGCTGTAAAGAACATGATATTTTATACGCACGAACCTGATAACTCACGCACAAACACCGTGATAACACACGCACAACAAATATTTTCGCCCAAGTAAAAAATTACTGTGGTGTTTGTACATAAGTTATCAGCGTTGTGGGCACACAAAAGTTACCGGAGTTGCATTTTAAACAACCTTTTTTCCACAAATTAAAGTTATCAGGGTGTTTGTACCTAAGTTATCAGGTTTGTTGGCGTATATTACCATGCTATTTATACAGAATTTAGAACATATGTGTCTTCAACATTTTTTTCCTCGGGATAAAAATTACCGTGGTGTTTGGACCTAAGTTATCAGGTAAGTTATCTGGTCTATGGTGCGCATATTTCCATGCTATTTATATTGAAGTCATCAAGTTGTGTATTTAACCAATATTTTCTGTCGGGTCAAAAATACCGCGAGTATTACATACCACTGAAGATGCCGGAGTATATTTAAGCAACTTTTTTCTGGGTCAAAGTTAACATAATATTTGTTCATCAAGTTATGAGATATATATCTCGCCAAAAACAAGTCGTTTTCGTGGGTCGGACCTAGCACGCTATAATAATGTTTATACAAAAGTTATCACGGTGTTTGTATATAAGTGATCAAGTTTGTTATGCGTGAGTTACCATGCTAATTACACATAAATTATCGTCAAACAACACTCCCCCACTGGAACAAACTTATCATGTATACGATACTTATATTATCATGCTATTTTCACATGAGTTGTTAGGGTGTGTTTCAAAAATTGTTTTTCACCTGATCGAGGTTTCCACAATATTTGTACATAAGTTATCAAAGTTGTGGTGAATAAATTATCATATTAAGACCATGAACTCAGCTCACATCTATGTACAAAAAAGTACAAGAGTCTAGTCTTCTATATTAAATCATGAGCTCAATTCACATCTCTAATATATTTTTGATAAAAATGTATGTTTTGTATATTTTTTGGTAAAATGTTTGTAAGAAAAAAGAAACGACAGCAGAATAACACTCGAACAGATCTGTAGTAGAAGAGTCTGCCTCAACATGAAGGTATGAAAAATGGACCGTGCTAACGTCCAGTCGACTGGACGTTAGCAACAGATCCGCACGCATTATCCCGCGATCCACTTCTCACGTCCTATCGCTATCTTCGATTTTTCTGGCGCACAACGATCCCACCACTTCTCCCGCATTTTTTTGTGTCGTAGAAAAAACATGGTAAAAAGGTTGTTGGACGAAGGAATCGAACTCATTAGCTCTTGGTCCATCATAACTTGTGTCGTATCCACCTGGTCTAGATTCAAGTTGTGATTACAAAGTAGTTTGATAGGTATTTATACTTCTACACACGCGATCATAAATATTTCTTTTTACTATTTTTCTTCCCTTTTGTACACGGTAATTCATCTATCACAGACCTGATAACTCACAAACACGGTTGTAACTTTCGACCTGAGGAAAAAAAATTGCTGTAACACATCCCCATAATTTATTTGTAAAAAGAGCATGGTAATTATATGCCATGAAACTCATACCTCACTCACAAACATCGTGATAACTTTTGACCAGAAGAAAAAATATTGTTGTAACACATCCCAATAACTTATTTGTAGAAAGAGCATGGTAATTTATATGACATGAATCTGGAAACTCACGCATAAAAGTTGTGGTGACTTTTTGACCACATGGAAAAAAAAGTGTTGTAACACACCCCAAATACCATCTCTATAAAGAGCATGGTAAACCCACTCACAAACACTGCGGTAACTTTTGGTCCAAAGAAGAAAATTTGTTGTAACACACATCAATAACTTTTCTACAAAAGGGCATCATAATTTTTATGCCACAAACCTGATAACTTATGCACAAACACGATGGTAACTCACGCACAACAACATTTCTCCAAAGTAAAAAAGTTACCATGGTGTATGTACCTAAGTTATTAGAACTGTGCTGTGTATACTACCCTGGTATTTACACAAAAGTTACATTATCATGTCTTCGGGACACAAAAAATATCATTTTATTTGCACAAAATTATCATGGTATGTTACAACAACTACCCCCATCCCCACACCCGTCGCCAAAGAACTATGGTGCGTAAGTTATCAGGTCTGCGGCGTGTGAGTTACTGTGCTATTAGCATAAAAGTTATTGTGGGTATGTTTCATCACCCCCTTCTCCAAAGTAATCAGGACCGGGGCACATAAGTTATCAGGTTTGCAACGTGTGAGTTACCATGCTATTCACATAAAATTTATCAGGGGATATTTCATCAACCCCTCCCCCCTCCCCCCGCCAAAGTTATGAGGAACAAAGTACATAAGTTATCATGTATGTGATGTGTACCATGTTCTTCAT
>NC_057807.1:514757587-514761838 GCF_018294505.1 Triticum aestivum
AAGTTATTAGATCTACGATGTGTGAGTTACCATGCTATCCAGTATTCACATAAAAGTTACCTGGGGTACATAGGTTGTATACTTTTCATCATACGTGAGTTATCAGGTCCGATATAAGTGTACAACCATGTTACTTACACCAAAGTTACCGGGGTATATTTTTTAACAACTTTTATCTTGGGGGGTGAAAAAGTACCCGTGGTATTTGTACATGAGTTATCATCGCTGATGTGTATATATTACCAGGCTATTTACAATGAAGTTATAGTGGGTATATTTTTCAACAACTTTTATCTCGGAGTCGAACTTTACCGTGGTGTTTGTACATGAGTCATCAACTTTTATCCCTGGCCATTAAAAAAAATCATGGGTCAAAGTTATCGTGCTATTTGTACCTAAGTTATCAGGTCAAAAAGCCTATATTATCATGATATTTACATAAAAAATATCGGTGGTATATTTTTCCCTCCAATCAGAATTACCACGGTGTTTGGTATTCGAATGTCAGTTATTAGGCCACAATGCATGGGCTAGTTAGTCTTTTAATAAAGCAAATGTTCATCAATGTCTAGGTATCAAAACAAGTTTTGACTTGAACTCACAACAAGAAGTAATTGTACCTGGATTGGTTAGCTCGGTAAACTCACTAGTAGATGGTCAGAGTTCGATTCTTCGCACAAGTAATTTTTGACGCTATTTTCTACTTAAAAGTCAAGCTGAAGTGGCACTAGAAAAACTTCCTAAAATTGCTGATGTGATCACGATCTGGAAATCACGCCATCTATTTCCTTTCCCACTAATAAAACACTCTAAAATCGACCCCATAAAAACTTTCTAGAAATAGCTCCCGCGATAAGATCCGACAATTACGTAGAAAAAATCGCGCCAGAGATTGGGATCGAGAAAAATGCGCCCGCGCGATCACTCCGATACAAAAGAAACCGCCCTGAAATCACGGCCGCAAGATCTGAAACGAACGACATCGGATATGTGCGGATCTGTTGCAAACTGCCAGTCGGCAGGAATTTAGCATTCTCGATGAAAAATATCTAACATGAATCAAATCACAACATAGAGTTTGTTTAGGTGGTTGTTGGTAGATTTCTAATACTATTGGATCTGTTAGATCCTAGGTTCGACTCCCCTTGCCCTCCTATTTTTTTTACCGAAATTAAAAATAAGAGGTGCGAGAATTCTGGATCGGGAGCGGGCGGGAGCGGGAGCGATCGTAAATATCGATCGAAGGAAAAAAAGAGACGAGAGCGATCGTACGTGCCTATCGCTAACCACCAGTCGACTGGTGGTTAGATTTCTCGTTAACTAAATTTACAATATCCTTCAGGATATAATCACTTGGTGTTATCAATGTCCCAGGTACATGCTTTCATCTGCATATTTTCTTTATATCACATGTTCTTTAACTGCTCTTGTCATTTTGGTGGATCTCGGGCTGCTCCCATCATTCGGCTCTGCTGTTTCCTTTCCCCACCAGGCACGCCAGGACCCCTCTGCTGTTCCCTTTTCAGCCGTGGTCCGGTTGTGGTACTGCGTATTTATTTATCGGACCCGACCCGACCCCAAGGACCATGGCTGAACGCATCCTGGGTGTGATGGTTTTTCAGGCTTTCGGTCTCTGTCTATCTCTTCTTGTGTGAGGGGCCTGTCAAAGCTTCTGCGTCGCCACTGAAAGCTGAAGGGTGGTACGTAGTACATGCAGGTGGGATGGGAATGTGAGTGTTGCGGTTGGACAGGGGATGAGGAGAACGAGTCTCCCTTGCGGATTACTGGTTGGTGCGTGATGATGGATTCGTTGGTTGGGCTTGGTCCTTGGTGTGTTGGTTAATTATAAGCTGGTGGTTTGAGGTTGTCTGTGTCTCTGATTGTTCAGTGAGTTGTTGAATACTACTAGGTGCAGGTTGGGAAAAGGTCGACGTGCCTACAACGATCTTAAGTCATGTAGTGTGTGTTTAATTTTTGTCATCATCATGCTATTCTTCTATTCTTGGTGCCGACATGCTGCAAGTTTTTGGTGGTCGGCCGTCTAAACTTGGACTCCAAAACTAGTATACCATTTTGTCTTGCTCCTAGTAATGTTTAAGCATACGATACATCTTGTTTCTTTTGTCTTGCTACCGACGTTCTATCATGTAAATCGGTTTGATGATCTACTTTTTCATAGGAAATGCCAGGAAAAGAATCTCATGATTAATATTTATCAGCATTCTCGCAACAAAAAAAAATCTTTATTAGCAAAGTCTGAAGATTAATCTGCCCTGCCCATCCTATTCCTCGTTTCTTTTATTGCTTTTTTCTAGTGAAATTCCTTTGTTGGTTTTATGGAGGTTCAGCTGAGATGGGCCAAAACCCAAGTGTTCTGTCCACTCTCTCCAAAGCCACCGGCCTATTTTGCTTTCACTCTCTCTGTTGGAAGGTGATACGGGCCTTTGTTAAGTGTGGGCCGATAGAATGGATGGGCTGGTGCGCATTCAGACTTGTTCTCTGTTTCAGTTCAAATGCAATTTACTGATTTCTCAAAAACAAAAAATGTAATTTAATTCGACTAAAAATAATAATTATTCTACAAAACACTAAAATAATAATGTAATTTACTCTTAAGAAACAAGAAAAAGAACAAACGTATTATTTTTCTCAAAATAATAATAATCTGGTAGTAGAGTAGAGTAATGTGATTTGGAAATGGGGCCAATAATGCTTATGCCCGTTGCTTCGTAATTGTGTGCCAACACTACATGTAGTTCAAGGTCCGATATGTAGGTCGGTCTATTTATACGTCGCATACATCTTTCTACTAATAGTCCAAAGGTCCATTCAGAATAACATCAAGTTTTACATACATAAAATTGAGTTTCACAAGCTATTCACATATCCATCAACCAAGTTTTACATTATTATGAGGTTACAATTCATAGACGTAACGAGAAAAGTAATAATTTTATTACAATTGTTTTCATGGCCTAATTGAAACATCTAGACATATTTCAATTTGCAGCCCAGGTTTCACATGGCAATGGCCACCACCAAGCTGGTCACCACACCCATGAAAGCAGCGGCAGCAACGTGCGCCGTCCCGGAGAACTACGACGACCCCGCGACGGTCATGACGGCGATAGCGACGCAGGCCACGACGCGCAGGGACGCCTTGCCGCCGCTCGCCCTGCTGGACGTGAACATGCCGGCGTACGTAATTGCCGTGACGAGCAGCAGGCCGGCGTAGATCGCAAGGCCGACGTAGTCTGAACCTGCAGGCTCGAAGAGAGCACGCGAGGTGACGCACGCCGGCAGGAGCGCGCAGAACAGCGTCTGAGATATGGAGCGGGCGTGCTGCTCCTCGGATCGACCGATCTCCTGCAAGAAACGGAATACAGAGCATACATGAATCATACTGTGGTACCCACCCCTCATCCAGCGAAAATTAACGGTACCACTTACGGCTGCTTTGGGTTCTGCTCCCATGGAAATGGAATCCGCCGCAGCCAGTAGCAGGGGAGCCATATCGACGATGACATGGCCGTTGGCGGCGGCGGACCGAGCTTGTGCTGCTACTAGCATGCTATGGTTCAGCTGAACATGAATTCCTGATCCTCCTGATCCGCCTGATCCTAGTGTGGGGTCGAAACGTGCTGATTCAAATAGCAGGTGGCCGTTCCATAGCCCCGCACCCTATGCAGCACCACGTGATGTCCTGCAAATGATGCCAAACCCTGTCAAAAATGAAACGACATAAGTTTAAGGGAACTCTTTGGTGTATTGAGAGTTGTTAGATTCCTTGTGATGAAACCAGCTAGCCCATCAAGGTTCAAATCCTAGATTTTGGCATTACTGTTTGTATTTTCATTTCAGTCCTTTCGACGAATATCGTTCAGTGGGAGTAGACGTTTTCGTTGACTACGAATACTTATGCCGACTGATTATCTTGAAGATGCTCATACAGATAAAGTGTGCGTGCGTTCATAGGGATGCATGTTAAAGAAAAAAATACTCCATAGTACTGAGCATATGACTATTTTTTAGTGACTTATGGTCTGGCGTCCAACTCGCTCAACGAGTAAAGAACAAGAATCATTAGTGGACACGGGATTTAGACATAGGGGGGCGAGACAACAATGAAGGCGGAAAATATTTTGTCTCACAAACTACATAAAAGTTTTAATCTCGATATTACTTGCTAATGGGAGGTACTAAGTAACAATTACACAGAAGATTAGTATTAGCCCCTGCTAAAAATCCATA